>NC_089046.1:1420714-1721071 GCF_034140825.1 Oryza sativa Japonica Group
TAAATCCAAGACTCCTAGTCCCCCAAATTTGGTGGGTGAACATACCGTTGGCCAATTTACTTTGCATTTGCCCCCACTAATCTCTTGGTCGCCTGCCCAAAGGAACCTCTTCCTAATTTTGTCCATGTCATGTAGGAAATTTTTGGGGGGTTTTAGTGCTGTGAGGAAGTATGTTGGTATAGAGGTTAGTACCGAAGTGACAGGGGTCTTCCTTCCTGCCTGTTGCAACAACTTCCCTTTCCAACCTGCAAGTCGGGATCCGAGCTTGTCCATGACTGGTTGGAGGTGCACTCTCTTGATTCTTCCCATTGTCAAAGGTAAATCTCAGCATCCAAGTGTGTCACCTCATCATCCACTTTAAGTTTTATTATTTATTGCTTTGGTCAGGTGTGATGTAATATGCATTAGTACATTTGCTTGTACATTCTTCTTTATTGCATTATATTGTTTGTTACAACAATGTGTGCATTTATGTCATTTCGTAAAATTCAGCAGATTATGTATGGAAGGGGACAAATAATATAATGTACTCGCACATGGAAATCATCCAGCTGGTACATGAAGAGAACAAACAAAATGGAGACACAAAAAGTGAGATATTGGTTAAGCCATTGTTGGATGCACTTAATACAGGCAAATAGAGTATGCATACATTAAGAATGTCTTTGCCATTTCTGAGTGCATAATTAATGTTTATGTGGTCACGTACTTGCATCTTTTTCTTCCCCTCTTGTCCTTTGCAGCGTTCAATAATTTCATTGCCACCCAAATTCATCCATGTAAAAAATTTTATTCACATAACTAGGCACAATTAATAATTCAAGCTAGAAAGAGACGAACTTGGTCCGATTTGTGCTAGTACAAATACGGAAATACGGTCGTATTTTCTCGATCCCGGTCATGTCTAGCCCGGGAAGCAACAACCGAGCGGTTGCCCGTTCCGCCTTTCCACCGCTCGATCGAAGATGACAAGATCCGTCAGGAATTCAGGCTACAGATGTCACGTTGTGATGTAGCTTGCCGGCAAGCCCATACTTGTCTTGTTCATACTTCATAGCATCGCAGGCCTATTTAAGGATGCAAGCAGCATCACAGCTAAATTCCCTCCTGAGCTCCGCTAACACTATCGAAGCTTCACAAATTCTGTTCACGCACTTGTAGCTGTTGCCTCTCGTCTCCAAGTGTTGGAGGCAAAGGCGTACTTCGATCCGCAGGTCGAAAAGTTCTTTCTCTAGCCCCCCTAATCATGTTCCTGTTGTCGTGCAGTTTACATGTTTGATGAAATGCCTGAGAGAAGGCCACTACTTTGCTTACCTTCTGTTCTTGATTCATTGCATGATAGATTCGTCTTCATTTCACTTTTTATGAACCTTCAAACCTTTGTTAGCTGATCATCAAATTCATCAATATATGTATGATGATGGGGAATCTTCCCCTGTTCCTCTAAAAAAAAATCTTGTTTGACGGAGATTCTGTGGGATTCCACTAAACTTTACATGGGTTCAGTAGTGACTGCGGACGATCTTTGGAGTTCCCTTTGTTAGTGTTTGGTAGCGGACTTCTGTTGCGGCAGCTGCAGTTTCAATTTTCTAGTAGGTCTAATCCAATGATGCATACTGTTTTCTGTTAAATTTCTTGCTGTTTAACAACTCAATCGATTCCGTACTCTTCTTTTTACTGCTCCTTTTCTTACTCTATATTTCTATATGACTACTAGCGAAGTAGCAATGGTCTGAATTACAGTTTTTACTGACCTACTGTTGTTCGGCAGGCAGGACCGAGGGCATGGGTTCCAAAGATGCATTCTTTTGCACCTTCTGCTCCTTGCTTCTTTTTTGTTTCAGTTCCAAATGCCTATCTTCAGAGCTGGACCTGCCTCAGACAGCACTAGTAGAGGTTGATGCTTCATGGGAGGTTTCACGAAAGATCCCTGACACACTATTTGGATTATTTTTTGAGGTCAGATTTTGCCTATTTAGCTCTGTCAGTTCATCTTATCGCGTCACTTTCTCTGCCGGCATCAAAATATGTTAGGATGAGATCAATAATTTAGTCAACCTTACCTAACTGCTGCAGCTAGTCTTTTCAGTTGAATTTACCATTGTTCACACTACACTGCACTGTATTAACTATGGTGGTTCTTCATATATCTTCATGCAAATCTTCTTTCTGGTTTCAGAAAATAACTCCTATGTTGTACATGTTTTCTCATTCCACTGTTTCCTTTTCCACCACTATTTTGTGTGGATGCCGGTGTTATAATTTTGTCTGCATTACTTCTAGTCAGGGAAAGAGGAGGGATTGGGGTGTGTGTGCGCGCGAAGATTTCTTTTGTTAGCGCTTGCTTTATATTCATTATGTGTTCACTGCAATCTGAATATTCTAGATTATGCTCGTCAGTCATGATAACTAGATCAGTGAACATTATAGGAAATTAACCATGCTGGAGCTGGTGGGATATGGGCGGAGCTTGTCAGTAACAGAAGTAACTCTCAGTTTGATAAACATTCCTCATGGAAGCTGTGAGAAGTGAATGGATGCACTTGACTAAGTTGAAGATTTGTTATTTACACAAAAATAGATAAATCAGTCCAAATATCAAGCAGTGAATCAGTTTCTTGCACTGCGCACATGTCAAAAAGACACATTGCAGGTTTTGCTGTATAAGAAATATTCTTATGTTCACATACATCCAATAGTCAATGAAGGAAATTAAAGTGTAAAGTGACATTTTTGTGCAAGTGATACACAATGCTATTTTACAAGAACAATATAGAACTCCTTGTCAACATTCGCAACTGCAGCCCTTTGCAATGCTCAAGTTTATTCATGAGAAAAAAAATCAACCCTTGTCAAATGCATTTACTATATTTATCCTCATTCATATTAATAACTGACATCAGGTTGCTTAATTTCTATTCCATATTTTGGCTTCTAAGTTGCTACAGAACAGAAAAGATTACAGTTCTGAATTAAAACCAAATGAAACAAAAGCATCTGTGTTTTATAATTTGTCATCAACATTGAAGTCTTGCTTTAACTGACTAATGCATGGATTATACTCCAGGATTTGAATCTGGAGGGCCCCACACCCCTTCTAACATCGATCCATGGTCTATCATTGGAGATGAATCCTCTATATACATCACAACTGATCGCTCATCTTGTTTCAGCAAAAATAGTGTCGCTCTAAGGATGGAGATTCTCTGTGAGAATTGTCCAGCTGGCGGTGTTGGCATTTACAACCCAGGATTCTGGGGCATGGTATGAGTCCTTATCGATGTAAAATAACTCATTGTCCAAATAATCTTTTTTCTAAACAACAGTTACTGTACAATGCTGTCACTTAAAGGAAATACAGCAAAGTTGTGATCTTTTTTCCAAAAAGTTAAACTAATAGCTAACGTTACCTATATTTTGCTTGATTTCATTTTATGCTCATTTTTCTGACATAATGTTGTCTTTCTATGCAATAGTTCTGTTTTTTTTACTTGGAAATATGAATATCTGTTATAGTTTTTCTTCCGACCATTTCTACTTTTATCTTCTGATATATATATATATATATATATATATTTATTTATTTATTTATTTGCTTGGGATTTTACCATCTGATTTTTGGATGAACCTGTTCGTTCCAACTTCCAGAACATAGAAGAAGGAAAGACCTATAATCTAGTCATGTATATCAGATCATTAGAATCTGTGGAGTTGACAGCTTCTCTCACATGTTCAGATGGAATGCAAAATCTGGCATCAGTCTCTATACAGTATGTATCTTTGACATAACACTGAAATAAATAATTCTTGATGTGTTTTTCTTTTATGATTGAAAGGATTGCATATTGAAATGTTGCAGAGAGATTGATCCGTCAAATTGGACAAAGATAGAGATGCAATTATTGGCTCAAGGAACATGCAGAACTTCAAGACTTGAATTAACAAGTATGAAAAGGGGAGTAATTTGGTTTGATCAAGTGTCACTCATGCCATCAGACACATACAAGGTTCACTGCATTTTCATCCTGCTATTGGCTACTGACAGTCATGAGCATGCTTTGCTATGGGAGTAGCCAGTGAATATTCATCCACTGCTTTGTGATGCAACTAATGTACTAGCAGAATTATAAGTTATTCATAAATGCGTAGGAAACATGTTGATTCAATCTCATTGTTAATTAGTGATA
Source organism: Oryza sativa Japonica Group (assembly GCF_034140825.1). NCBI lineage: Eukaryota > Viridiplantae > Streptophyta > Magnoliopsida > Poales > Poaceae > Oryza > Oryza sativa. Next base: position 1,424,902 of record NC_089046.1, read on the forward strand.
CTTAATAAATCTACTTATATTCATTTTCACAAAACTTTGGAAAAAAAAAGTCCTCATTTGTTTATTGCTAGACCATGCTTATTAGTTTCCGCATTTGTTAACGGGAAATTTCTTATATATGTACAGGGCCATGGTTTTCGTAAGGAGCTAATATACATGCTTTTGGAATTAAGGCCACAGTTTCTACGCTTTCCTGGTATTTCTTATGTTCCCAAAAATCATATTTTAACTAGAATTAGACCAAAATGAACATTTAGATAACTAAAACTAAACCTGAACATGCATACAATCATAAGAATTTTATGATTTTTGCCGGGTAATATGAATTAATAGTGATAATATATTGTATTTACTGTGTGATTCTATTTTGTGGTTATGCATGCTTTGCAAGAGGACTTCTAAACCAATTCTGGGATACTAACAAGCATAAATAATTAAGAAATAATACTCTAGAGTAAAGCATCAAAAAGTTGTGGTCAATTAGTACGAAACCAGCATGATTGTAGATTTATCTATATTTGCATTATATATGGTTCCATGATTTCAGCAACTAACTTTTGAACAATTCTACACATATATTGAGTCAAAATTTTGTATCACAATTATGACAGGGGGGGTGCTTTGTTGAAGGTGATTGGTTAAGAAATGCTTTCAGGTGGAGAGAAACTATTGGTCCATGGGAACAGAGACCTGGGCACTTTGGAGATGTTTAGAATTATTGGACCGATGATGGCCTAGGATATTATGAGTTTCTCCAGGTATATGTTGATTAATGCAATCTGAGTTTTTTTTATCTCTTCTGCTACCAACATATCTAACCAAATATTTCTACCGAAATTTTCATGGAAAGCTTGCTGAAGACCTGGGTGCTGCCCCTATTTGGGTGTTCAATGTTGGTAATACATTCTAATTATTTAAAATTTTCCTGTTTTACCATATCTTTTCTCATCGCTAGCATGCCCATTACCAGCTTACAATTTTACCTTGAAATTTAGGGATCAGCCACCATGATGAAGTTGATACCATCATAATTGAACCTTTTGTTAAGGTACGTTAAATGCCAAAAGTAAGAATAGTCATCCAAATAGAACTGGGTAGAGGATTACTCCGGTTTGACTTTTCCTTATTGCAGATGCCATCGTAGCAAAACAAAATGTTTTCTATGCATTTGTCATTCTTTAAGTTCATTATTTTTTTTCTATTTATAGGATGTATTGGATAGTCTTGAATTTGCAAGGGGAAGCGCAGAATCAACATGGGGCTCTGTTAGATCTGCAATGGGGCATCCCGAACGGTTCCCACTGAAGTATGTTGCTATTGGAAATGAAGATTGTGGGAAGGAATTTTACCGAGGTATATTTTTATTAATCAGAATTTGACATACTACTGATCCCATTTGTTGTCAATGCCATAGTTGTTTTCCTTAGGTTGGTACATCTATAGGCTGAAATGGTGTGATGGCCAAGTGTACTTAACACAAAATCCCTCATCATATATGAATGCATATCTAAAACCACTTATTTTCCTTCTTCTTTACCCCTTGTTTTTCTTTGTTTGTATGCCGTCGTTACTTTGTGGAGTCAACTACAATTATGGCAAAACAATTTCATCCTTACAGATAAGCATAATAAAAATATAAACATTCGCAACAAATAATAGATGAAAATAGAATGGATGTAACTTTGAGCTATTTATGTCATCAGTTTCTGAGGATAGATTTTCTTTGCACATGAAGTTACTATAACATTCACTAATTTCATGAAAATACCAGAGAGCTAGCCAATAGTATCCCACTTGTCCCCGAGTTGCCCATGATGGTTTTGAATCCTATCTTACAGGAAATTACCTCAAGTTTTATGATGCTATACGCAAGGCCTATCCAGACATTCAAATGATTTCAAACTGTGATGGATCATCTAGGCCGCTTGACCATCCTGCTGATTTGTACGATTTTCATGTAATCTTCATTCCATTTTCACTGTTTAAATACTGTCTCATTACTTCTAACAGACTTTTCATTGTGCTTTTATTAAGATGCACTCTGACATATTTTTTCAGGTATATACCAGTGCTGCTAATCTTTTTATCATGAAGAATAAGTTTGACAGGACATCACGCATTGGGCCTAAGGTATTTTTCAGTCCTTGTTTGGATGGTCAGGGATCCGTGGCCATCACGGCCCATCCAAAATATGGACTTTGTTTTTGTGATTTATTCTGGCAATAGATATATCCTCGAAATACTCCTATATGGGTTGGTCTTTAATTGACCTATCATCCTAACTTTGGTGGAATATTTTTAGGACATTATTTTTTTTCCATGTTATTCTACCTGAGGCTGGCCACTGGCATGTTTATTTATTAAATTTCTTCAGAAATTATATTGAAGTCATAATATTATATGTGTAACTTCCATTAATGATAGTGTTCTAGTGTCACAACACTTCAGCCGGCTTTGTTTCTCTGTATCATTACAGTTCTCTTGCATCCCGACGCCCTAGGATATTGGATACACAGAAAGTACTTATTAATTACTATGCTATGATCCTGTTCCAGGTATTTGTCAGTGAGTACGCTGTCAATGAACAAAGGGATGCTGGTAAAGGAAGCCTTCTTGCTTCACTGGCTGAGGCTGCTTTCCTTACTGGGTTGGAGAAAAATAGGTGATCTCTCTCACTTCTTCCTTTCTTTGGATAATCTCTCATTCCATATTCTTGGGACTAACTGAATCGTGCATGCAGCTGTATTTAGATCATTCATGACTTTTCCAGGATAAATTTCAGTATTGTCTTGGATAATTAGTAGTTTATGACCCTATTCAGATAATCACATTTGGAACAAAGGGAAAATGTCTGTTGTTCAGAAATTACAAGATAATGAATAATACACGTATTGTAAATATTAATAGTGAGCAGCAAGAATACTCTATCATGAATAAATTAAAAGTGTATGTCCTGTTTATCTGCAGTGATGTTGTTCAGATGGCAAGTTATGCACCACTCTTCGTAAATGACAATGACAGCACGTTAGTACCTCCAGCTTTGCTCCTTTTTATTTCCAACGTTCTTGTTGGTCACAAGTACGCGAGTTTGACTAGACCTTAATGTAATGATCAGCTGGAACCCAGATGCAATTGTGTTCAATTCCTGGCAGCAGTATGGCACTCCTAGTTATTGGGTGCAGACATATTTCCGTGAATCAAGTGGTTCTGTGATTCATCCGATTACGATCAGTTCCAGATATTCTGATTCATTGGCTGCTTCTGCAATCACCTGGCAAGACTCTGAGGATATCTTTCTGAGAGTAAAGGTAAACTAACCATTCCAGTTTCTCCTAATTTGCATACCCTTGCAGCAATTCATTACACAAGCACCTAAATGTTTTGAATGATTTAGTTACAACGATATAAAACTGATTCAACTACTGCATACTTGGATAACATCTCTTTGGATTTTAGAACATATGTTGATCTTCAAAAGATCTTCTGCAGATAGTAAACTTTGGGCCAAATGCTGTGAACCTCACAATATCTTCAAGAGGACTTCAAGATGGCGTCAACACTGCAAAATCAACTGTGACTGTTCTCACATCCGGCAACTTTCTGGATGAAAATTCATTTAGTGAACCAAACAAGGCAAGACAACCATTGTTTCCATCACAAGTTTCTTGTTTCATAACCATGCACTGAATTTAGCAGAGGGCAACCTTACCATTACAAATTTACAGTCTGCCAATATATATGCAAGCCGTATGACTTATTTAATCAAGTAGTGTATGTTATACATAAGGCATAAACTTTTGTAGTCTTATAGATGTCCTCTCCTCTGTCTTTTTTTTTCACCGAGCCCTCTCCTCTGTCTTTCAGTTTTATCTGTAAGTTTTCCAGGAAATAGTTTATTTGGTTATGTCTCAATGTCTGGAATCATTTCCTACAAGTATTTCTAGAAGTTGCACCTTTTTTTGATAGAGTTGCCAAAATTTAGTTTGGAGAGTCTGTTAGAGATGCTCTAACACGCAATATTCTCAGGTGTTGGCGAGTTCATCTAACATACAAGTATCTTTGTGAATGACGCATGCAGGTCGTGCCGGTTGAAAGCGAGCTGCCAAATGCTGCAGAGGTGATGGAAGCAGTGCTCCCTCCTTTTTCATTCACTTCGTTTGACCTCGCTCTGGATCAATACAGCAAGCTCGTAGCAGAGATGTGAAGCAATGATGCATAGTTTCAACAGAGAAACAGGATGTTTACATGAGATGTGATGCCTGAATTTCAGAAACACTTGGTGTGATCCTGCTGTTTATGACGCTGCAAGCATAGTTTAAGGTTTGTCACGTTATTGAACCTAGGGGTAACGCTAATTAATATCCTTGTCAATAAGCTATCCCCTTGATCACTGAACTCTGGTTACTCAGAGCTTGAATGGATTCTCAGTTAATCTGGATAAGCAAACAGAAGGGAAAATGTAGGGTTGATGAGAAATGGTCCTGCATGTTTACCTTGTGTTCCCCCAAGTGATAAGATTGACATTTAATAATGCAGCAGAACATATCTGTGATATCTCAAACGTAAGTCCAATAAAAACTGATCAAGCCTTTCAGTGAAGGTTTCTTACCATGCGATAGTGCAGTAAATTAATGACAACCGTAATCATGCACTAAATGGACACATGGTAAGAGTAAGACAATGGTGTCTTTGCTTAGGGAACTGCATAAACACAAGCGTAGCCAATACATTTCCCCATCCAAATAAGTATAGTACATACATTTTGTAATGCTACCAAATACATTTCAGTTTTTTTTCCTACTTGTCTCCATTCAATAGCATCGCTTCCATAGGGCAGAAATTTACATACAAGAGGATAACAATCATAGTAGCATTTTTTTTAATATAATTCAATAGTATGCCAATCATCTCTTGACCCAGCGAGCTTTCCTTACTGGACGAAAAAAGGAAATTCAATTAAGAAACATCGCTGATATCGTGCCACCAAAGTAAATGACTTTCAGGCAGCCAAAGAGATTTACCTCCTCTTAGGGAGTCAATGAGGACGAAGTATGAGGGGATATGTACAACACCAGCCACTGCTCCAGCACTGCATGAACAGTTGAATAACAATGTGAGCAACCATAATTATCATTTAACTAATAGGCTCAAAACTTTTGATGATCTCATACCACAGAAAGCAATGGTCCTTGCTTAAATTTGCTATGGAAGGCAAATGCAAGTGGCTTTGCTCCATCTCCAGGTCCTCTTATGAATCCACTGTATATGCACATTGGAAATTCGTCAGACAATGGTCCAAAATTATCAAGATTCAATGTTCATGACCAAGATAACATGGTAAATTAGAGGACTGCACTTACACTAGTGAAACTGAGACAAGTGGAGATCTCCTCACATCATAGACAGCAACAAGGCCATGATACATTTCATTACCATCTTTGAATGATAATGCCAAGCGCTCTCCTGAAGAATCCCATGCTAATTTATCTATGCCTCGGCTAGATGAACCAGAGAAAGCTAGCATAAATAAGTATATGGACTGGACAACAAGTTACTTTTCTAGGCTGTAATGGATGAAATGATAGACTTTTGAACATGTAAAGGTTCATCCTAAATGAAAGCATCTGAGTATATACTAAAATGGCAAGAGACAGACTTTTTACAAGCCAGATCTAAAGATATTTTGAAAAAAAAAATGGTTGAGGCGCTTCAATTGATTAGGGAGAACTTGCCTTTACTTGCTAATGATCCTAAGTTACATACCATAAGTGATTTATTTAAAACCATACAATCCATATCATGAATGACTTCCCAACCAGATGCAGATGTGGTTATTCAAAATATCATCAGTTAAAGTTAGCATTGAAGACAGCAGTAAAATATGTTCCATCGGGTCCACAAGAAGTTAGGAGTATAGAATGGTAGGTACTGCCACTGTTGTTACCTGACAATCAGAGAGGAAATTTCAGGTAGTTCGACTGGTAGGAGATGGGCATCTGAAGTCAATGAACACAACACAATGTTCAGGATTCAGACAATAAACATAATACTGTAACTTCACATAAAAATGCTGTGGTGAGATGAGGGTAGCTGTCCATACCTAAAGATGGTGGCTTTGATGAGAAGTGAATTGAGCCCAGTGTTGTTGAGTTAGAAAAGGATAATAATGCAGTACGGCCTTCTGGGTCCCAATTTGCTCCCTGGTATGAAAGCAAGATTAAAAAAAAAAAGCATCATAACTCCAAAATTAATCACAACACCCATATTTCATTCAAAATACTGCTTTAAGGGGGGGGGGGGAATGTATATATTACAAGTGAATGAGAAATGTTTGCTGTAAAACTGATCTTATGTGATATACTTGGGAAGGTTCAAATTAAGTTGAGCTTTATGTAATATTTACAATTTATAAAGTCAACTGAACCAAAAATCAACTTTTGAACAAGCAATTGATCTTGTTGGCAAACAAAAGTATAGCTGTTGAAATGACAATACATTAACAAGTAAAAAGGTACTGCAAGGTAGTCATAAATACAAAATAAACCCAAGTTCAGAAGCTTGATACAGGCATGTTTAAAATGTATATATCTTAAAACAACTGGTTATATAAGTTAATATGTTGTATCAATCTTCAGAATCATGCTAAACACACTTGTTTTCAAGATAAATACATGTACAAAATCAGAAAGAAAGTTACATATACAATTTTGAAATGGGTCTGAGATAACAATTCTTGAGTTAAAACTGGACCCAATAACCCATAACATGCAAAGCATTTGCCCTTTCATTTCATGACTTAATTAAGAATCCATTCCTTGCAACATGGTAAACAATAATGTTGAATGTTAAACAATACTTATTTAAAGAGTGAAGATACTACTACTTACAGACACATATCCATTAGATGAAGACCATGGTTCTGACGTCCATGTATTTGTTTCCCATAAGTGAAAAGTTCCATCACTAATTAAAAAAGGAAAACTATATAAATCTTCAAAAGGTATGAGCAATGAAAATAACTAAAGTTGAAGTTCATACAGCTTAGCAGTTAAAAGGTAATCTCCACTAGGTGACCACCGCACTAATGATATACTACTTAATCCACGTCTTATAGGCGTTCCCAACCCTGAAGCAGAAGAAAATCTAAAGATATTAGCATGCAGTTCTGTGTAAGATGGAATTGGGTATCTGCATTCTGATGACATTTAGATACCTTGAGAAACATCCCAAATTGTGAATGATGGGCTATTACAAGAGGCAGATACCAAGTATGTGGAGATATATGTCAAGGAATATTGTCTAGAGTCACTGATATTTTTTCTGTTTGCAAGTGAAGACATATTATTTGTTTTAGGTTACATTTTTTTTATTTTTCAAATAAAAGAGATGAATGATACTTATGATTAAATGCTATACTGAAAACTTATAAAGGATATCTTCCATCAGGTTTCCAACAAAGTGCGCTAACTAGCTCAGCAGAAGAACCACGGAGAATGTCCACGAGTATCCATTGACCACCGGAACCTCTAGGAAAGGCACCAAAAGAAGAAGAGGTGACACCAGATTTCACAGATGCAACATTGCCAGGATATGATGCTGACCAGAGGCATATCCCTCCCCTGAAAATAATAATAATAAAAGTTAATCTAATAGTAGATTGTGCCACTAGGTATTATGACATGAAAAGAATATCAAAACAAATCTTTAATAGTGCTCTAGTATATGGCGGCAGTAGGACATACTTGCACCCAACTGCAATCACCTTTCCACTATTTGGCCTCCATTCAACAGCTTTAACATCCTTTTGATGGTCACTTGTTAGAATGTAGGATTCTTTATTATCTGTTCAGAGAATACAAATGATTAGTTGTTGGCTTCAGCTGAGTTGAGAAACATACTTCAGTTCATTAAATACAAGAATAAATGTTCATATAGCCATCATGCTTCAGTTCATCATATCTATCTTATTAATACAACATAAGAAAGTTCAGCAGATCTCACCTGGCTCCTCAAAGTCATGAACTGTAACTTGGTTCTTCCCAGATACAAATGCCAAGCAATGCTTGTGAGGATTCCAACTTACTTTCTGGGTATCAATTTCTTGTAGCAGATTTGGCTGCGAAAACAAAAGATTTGTCGTAAGTACTAAAGTACAGTTGTTAAAAAAAATCTATCCTGAGCACTTTGCACACAAAAATAAGCTTGTGTGTAGATTTTGGGTGAACAACGAGAATGGGGCAATATATGACAGAAAAGCAGTAAAATCATGAATGCAAGCAATTGATTCACTAAGATATGATGAAGAACCAAACTCACATTGCACGAAGGGAAGAGCATTTGTTTGAAGGACTCAGCTATGGTGGAAGCTAAACTTGTTCTGGGGACAACTTCAGCAGGCTCAGCAGCTTCAGTGACAGCAGGAGGCTCGTGGGTGGCAACAGTCGCATCCGGCTGGAAAGGAATCGGGCTGAAGACCATTCCCTGGAAGCCCCAAATTGAAGTTTCAATTAGAGGCCTAATAAAATTAGTGTTGTGAAAAAGAAAAAGAAATTATTGCGAGGGGGAGGAGAGTGTACTGACGAGGACATCCCCGTAGGCATCCTTGGCTCGATCATCGGACAGCGCATCCGCCACAACTGCAACGCACAGATTTGGACAGCCGATTGAGAGAAAACAAGGAGGAGAGGAGATCGGGGTGGAGAAAGCAAGGAGGTGGAGGGATACCATACCGAGGTCACGGTTGATCTCGCAGACGGTGACGCCGCCGGGCGGAGGGAAGCTCGGCATGGCCACGCCGCGCGCGGGCGGAGAGGTTTTGTTCGCACCTGGACCTGGGGAGGAGCTTGGCGGCGAGGCTGTGGCCGGCGTGGAGCTTGACGGCGACGGCGACGAGAGGGGAGGTGTTGGTTTCCTCCTTAAACCCTCGCCATCCGCACGGGAGGAGAAGAACGGACGGTGTAGATGATCCTGTCCCTGATCCAACGGCGACAGATAGAGAGATGAGAGGAGGGTCCCAACCCCCCCCCCCCCCGAGGCCCCAACCACCAACCTCAACCACAACAAGAGTGAAGAGAGGCTTCCGCTTCCTCTTCCTCTTCTTCTTCCTTTGCCGGCTCCCCGTCGACCCTCGCCGCCCTCGCGCTCGTCCGCACAAGCTGCAACTGCAACCCCAGCATCCACCCTCATCCGGACCTACCCAATCTCCTAGACGACATCACCGTTTCAGCTTCCCCGGCGAGCATCCACCATTCCACCACCTGCTGTACTCCTCAGCTTCGTCCTTGTGAGAATAAGCTGTTCGATAAAATGTCTACTAAGGTTCACCAGCTTGTCTTGCTGTGTTTCACTGCCTGTTACCATTATGCTGCGTGCAGGATACCACGGATTAACCTTATATAATCAATTGTAGCAAATTGCGTACATGTTCTGATCAACTTCCTTTTCGCAGTTTCTCGCTACATTTTTACTTCTTTTTTTTTTACAGCTCGGCCTTATACTTTACTCCACACTTCCACAGTGAGTGGCATCGCTACTTTTCAAAAGCTCTTGGAAGGAAAGAAAACAGGCTCCTAGGTCTGGTTGCACACATAATAGTATGTATGATTCACGCATGCTGTTTCTGTAGATAGCTGTCATTGGATTAAGTCAAACTGTTTTGTGATCCAACAATGAGTCTTTCATGAATTATGAAATTGGCAAAGCTCCTGATTTTTTTTATCAAAATAACCTAACAATGAGTTCTTTTTTTTAATACTATTACAAATAAAAATGCATTGACTTCCTTTCCCTTTTTTTCGAGAATACGCATCGTATCTTTGTATTAAGGAGAGGGTAAGGCTACAACTTGCCAATTTACAGGAATGCCAGAACATTAAAAAAGCGAACAAATAGAAGAAAAAACAGAGGCGCCATGGGTTTAATTCTCGCGGTATTAGCTTTGCGACCCTTCAAACAGCCGTGGGCTATTGAATTAGCTTGGCTTCTCGCCAGAGAGTTGCCACCTTGGGCCAAGAACACGTTTCTTGGTTAAAGACTCGGCGGTTGTGCTCTTTCTAGATGGACCAAGCCATCAAGGTGACAATTATATCAAAGCCATTGCATAGCTATTTGCTGACCCTTTTCCGGTTGTGGTACCACTAGCTAACGAAGGAGTTTTGTATGGTCGGAAGAATTTCGGGCCATCCGATGGCATTGAGAACTATCCACTAGAGTTGGCGAGATTTAGGACAGGACACAAGGATGTGGTCCATTGTCTCCTCGCATTGGTCGCAAAGGACACATTTGGCAGGGCGTGGCAGCCCTCATTTGTACAAGTGGTCGGCTGTCCAGCAAGCGCGGTGGGTGATGAGCCAGGTGAAGTACCTGCAATGGTGTGGCGCATTGCTCTTCCAAACTAGAGATTCTGGGAAGCTTTCACGACCAAGGAAGAGCAGTGAGTAGGCAGACTTGGTGGAATATTGCCCTGAGATCTTCCACTTCCAGACGAAGTTGTCAGCTTGCCTAGGTAGTAGGGTGGTCAAGGAGATACGCTACCAGATCCTAAGGTATTGCAGCACTGCTTCAACTCCTAAAGTCCCCCTGATGTCGCTAATCCATCGCCGATCAGTGATTGCCTCCGCCACTATTCGTTTGCGGCTCACGCGCGCCAAGACAAGGGAATGCAGGGCTAGCGCCAGGCTCTTTAGGTTAGCCCCTTCAGCCATCGATCCTCCCAGAAAAGGATGCAGGTCATTATCGTAGACACGAAGTCGCATTCTTGATTAGAGATCGGCATTGGTAGCCCTTTCCAGGGCTTGCTTGCATTGGTTCGCAGTGCCCAAAGCCACCGAGCATGAAGGGCCAGACCCATTAGATTGAGGTCATGGATTCCAAGACCATCGTAGTTTTGGGCACACATACATTGCTCTAGGCGAGGCGGCAGTGGCCACCCTTGGCTTTGGCTGTTCCAGTCCAGAGGAAACCCCACCTTATCTTATTGATCCCCTTGATAACCCATTTGGGAGGGGACATGGCGATCAAGAGGTGGATTGGATGGATCTTAACACTGAATTGATAAGTGCCAGGCTGCCAACTGCCTGGCCGGGGCAAGCTAACCAGCTTTCTATGACGGGAGCCTACCGGCGACCGAGTCAAGCATCAGTTGGAGCTCGGCCTTGTTCAGCTTGCCGGTGGAGAGCAGTAGGCCTAGGTACTTGCACGAGAAATGCGTGATTAGGCAAGGTAGCTTGTTCTGCATGAGCTCCATTTCGCTTTCCCCGCACCGAATTGGAATGGCCGAACACTTGCTATAGTTCGTCCTCAACCCCACGACTGAAGCAGGTTGAAGAAGGTCAAGGTGCTAAGCCTTGACGAACATGGAATTTAGCATTTCCATTACGATGACGAACAACATCGGTGATAGGGGATCCCCTTGGCGCACGCCCCTGCCGTGCTAGATTGTCCTTCCCGGCGTGCCGTTTAGTAGTACCTTGTACTACTAGTGCTAAAGAGGATGGATAGCCAGACTTGCCACCGTTTACCGAAGCCACTATGGAGAAGTATCTCGAGGATGAATTGCCAGGAGACCGAGTCGAATGCTTACGCCAGGTCGAGTTTGAGAAGGATTGCTGGGGAGAGACCGGCATGCAACTTCCTTGCCGGCTGGTGTACAAGCACGAAATTATCGTGGATGCAACGATACTTGATGAAGGCACTTTGGTTGTCGGCGACCAGCAAATTAAGTTTGGGCACTAATTGCTTTGATAGGATTATCGTGAATAACATCGCAAAGCTGTGGCAAAGGCTTATGGGCCAGTAGTCCTTCAAGCCACTTGCGTCCGCACGCTTCGGAGCAAAGTTATGAGGGCCTTGTTTACTTTGTCAAATCTTGATCCGTCCAGATGAAAGAGTTGGTTGAGGGCTACAAGGATATTTTCTTTAATGACCGACCAACAAGATTTGTAGAACAAGCCGGTGAAGCCATCCGTCCTTGACGCGCAATCATTAGGGGTGTCCTTGATTGCATTCCGGACTTTGTCCTCAGTGAAGCACACCTCGAGGTTGTGCATGACAGGTCGGCTAGGGCTAAAGAAGGGTAAGCTGAGTGTGTGCTTCCTTGAAGTTGAAGGGGTGGAGCCTAGCACTCCGGCGTAGTACTCGTGTACCATTCGCTCTTTATTTGCGTGCGAGATGGCGACCATCCTATTGTTAGCCAGCTGCTGGATGAAATTCTTTCATCGCCTATAGGGTGCTTGTTGGTGGAAGAAGTGGGCGTTTGCATCCCCCTCTTTGAGCCAGGTGACGCGTGAGCATTGTCGAGCCATCGTTCTTTCTAGGGACACAAGGGCAAGCACCCACTTCTTCAACGCATGGTGGAGCACACACTCCTGTTGGCTAAGCGGGCGATGCTCCTCGGCAGCGTCAAATATGTCAATTATCTCCCTTGTCATGGCCAGTTGCAGCTTGACGTTCCCGACCTTCTTGTTAGACCAACTGCGCAGCGCCTTTGCTAGGCATCACATCTTTGCGTCCAATCGGTGAATGGGGTCTTTGAATGGGCAAGGGAAGTACCAGGAATCCTGGACTGTTACGAGGAACCCATCCCGCTTCACCCAGAAGCTCTCAAAGAGAGCGAGCAGAGCGTCAAGAAGAAGACGAGGTGTTTAGGAGGAGTAGGTAGTGGTCAGACATGTCCATCGAGAGAACCTTGAGGAATCAAGAAGGCAGGGTTGTCCAGTTGTCGGTCACGAAGATGCGATCTATACGCTCTAGGGTCGTTCTGTCCCAGCCGTTGAACCAAGTGAAGGCCTTGCATTTGAGGTGCACCTCTTGAACTGAAGGTCACAAATGACCCGGCGAAAGCGCCTCATCATGCGACGGTGCATGTTTCCGTTGTTCTTGTCTTGGTCCTAGTAGATGAGATTGAAATCCCCTACCACCAACCAAGTTCGGAGAAGGAAGTCTGGATTTCTCGGAGTTCTTGAAGAAAACGAACTTTGTCGGAGTCGCCCTGCGGCCCATAGACAGAAGTGAACCAATTGATCGTTCCGTCTATGAACTCTAGCCGCATTGTGATTGATAACTCGTTAGTGCGGTGGCTGAAACAACTAGCCACACTCGGATCCTAGGCAAGGAGGATCCACTCCCCCTCCCCGCATTTGAGTAGCCGCGAGATAGATGAAACTAGATAGATTAGGGCCTAAAATTTGAGAGGCCGACATAAGGGAGATTACATTCAGTCTTGTTTCTTGGAGACCGACCACCAAGCGCACTACGTCCCGGCGTGCTCCTGCGTTCAACCCTCTCACATTCCAGACTAGTATGTTGTAGTTTGGGCTAGTCATTGGGAATAGGACAGGGGGGTTCGACCGGGGCTAGCGCACTAAGCCTCCACCGCGATCGGCGACCCCTGCACTGGTGGCGCCTGGATGAGGTCCATGCCGAATAGGTCCGCCAACGCTTGAATGTGTTCAGTGGTTAGAGGCTCGGAGAAGAATTCTTTGTACGCCTTGGCGTCTTGCTCGGAGGGCTTGGAGTCGGGGATGACTTTTTTTTTCTCGAACACGAGTCAGGGATGACTGGGACTTCCGTTCCTAACTTCTTGGCGAGGACTGATTGCGCCTTGGTCAACGTTTCTCATTTCCACTCCTCTCAAACATTCTCTTAGGGCTTGTTCGTTTAATCATCAATAGAGAAGGATTGGTGGGGATTGAAGGGGAGTAATTCCACACCACAATAAATATGGAATAAATCACCTTTAAATCCTCTTCAATCCCTCTATGAGAGGGATTGCCTTAAACTTACAAGGTCAACTTTAGGATAAGTGGTTGTTTAGACGATGCACACATGGCCTATTTTTTGTGCCAAAACTTGCCACAAACAACTTAGGTATGGTTTGGTAAGAATTAGTCTATGACATAGTACCATAAGTGTATCATGTCAACACTCAACAGTTATGATAGTGAATAAGACACTCATCACCTACTACTATAATTTAAGAAAATCGTTAAACGAGTAATCGTTATTTCCTCATATTTTCTCTTTCCGCCTTCCAGTTCCTGGATCCAGGTGACCAGGTCGGACAGCTGCGGTCAACGCAAACAACGAGTAAACGCAAGGCTGCAAGCAGAAAGGGTCAACGCGAACAACGAGTAAACGCAAGGCTGCAAGAAGAAAGGCGCAAGGTACGAGCCGTGCCGCGAGCAGCGGTGCGCGCTAGACGGAGCAGTGCAGCCACGGTAGACGTGCAGGCGGCATCGACAAAGGGCGGTCATCGGTGCTGATCAAGGAGTAGCAGCAGGACCTCCAGGTAGCCGCGACCGTCGAAAGCATCAGCAGATCCCAAAATCAGTATGTGCCCTTCAATCTATCCTCAGCTCAGCTTTCTCGATGTGGATTCGTCCTCCAAATTCTTCTCTTGCCCTTAGCAAAATTGTCCATTTTATGTGTAATGAATCTGTGCTAAGATCTATGGATTCATTCTCCAATTCTCTGTGCTATTTCATTCTTTGTCCATGTCTTCACGGTGAATAATCGGTGAAAAGGGGGCTCGAGTATGTCACAGCGAATCTCGGGAACTTCGTCCCGAAACGAGGCTTGACAATGTACCGATCGCAGCCGGATCTTGTCTGGTATAAGGCGGACGAGCGCCTCTATTGCTCCCTCACTGCGCCGCCGCCGTCGTCGTGTGAGGAGGATGGATGAGCGCTGGCGTTGTCGCGCCGAGTGGGATGGACGAGCGCCGAGCCGCTTGCGGGCCTCCCTCGCTCGCTTTGGGCTGGTGGTGGTCTGGCTTTGGGCTTTACCGCTTTAGTTATTGGGCCAGAAAATATTACTCGCTAGTTAGAAAGCTACTACTAATAGTTTGGCACGTTATTTTAAGAACCTGAATCGAGAAAATAGAGAAGTGAAGACCTCCTATGCATCTGCATCGCAATTGATCCACGATCGATCATCGTTCCGGATCATCGTCCCGAAATTATTTTAAAATTTGTTGTTGTCCTATGTCGCTAACTAGTGTTTTAAAGAGCCATCTTTTGGAAGATGGAGCCTCAGACCGAGGTTGTGCTGTAGGTTCTCAGTGATGGGCCAGGGCTATAGTTAGGAGGGGTGAAATTGGAACACATACCAAGATGGATACGGATACAAGCAATACGGAGTATGGGTTACGGATATTTATTGGAATTCAAGTCAAAGCAACAACCGTACATATCAAATTTATAATAGACATTAAACCACTCTATGTATTCAAAATTGAAAAGGCAACTAGATTAATGCATATTAAAAATTAATAGTAGCAACTCTAGCATGACTGATTTACTGCATTTACATCATTAGTAGTTTTACCACTAGTATTTTAATCTTGCAGGGAGTTTTGCACTAGTAGTATAGTTTACTCTCATCAAACTAGCCGTACCTATGAGTTTACAAGTATAGTCAACCCAAAATGTGCATCCATGCATACTATTCACGGCTTCACGAATTATGCAAATACGTGACTGCGTGTGCGTTAATACCAAGGTACCCAATAGAGTTTGCAGGCGAGCACACGTCTCTCGTTTGTTTGCTCATGTTTCTTTGGGTTGTGTGCAATATTTAATCTGTAACTTTTGTTTTCTTTTTTTTTATCAAGAGCCTGACGGCTCCCATTTCTTTTACTAGAAATGAAACATCGAGCTACAATAGTCTTCAGAAAAAAAAACAGGAAAGTTCAAAAGCTAGCCCTATTACAAGGGTTCCTGACTCTTTTCAGAAGTTTTGCCTAAACAGATATCTAACAGTAAAAAAGAAGGAAAGGGAATTACAAAACATCATCACTTATATCTATCTCATCCCTTGATCCTTTTGGTGTTGATTCTCCATCCGAACTGCGAGTTGTAGACTTCATTTGCCGACTGTCTTATGAGTCTGGATCCCAGTAGCAGTCTTCTTCGACTTGCCTCCTCCTTCTGCAGTAGTGCCCAGGAATCAACCCAATGGCAAGCCAAAAAGATCACATCAGTGGGGTCTTTTGGATAAACTTTTTCAAAACAAGCTTTATTTCTAGATTTCCAGATGGCCCAAATTATAGCAGCCATTCCTACCATAACTAAGTCTTTCATGTTCTTATCAAGTTTTTTCAACCAATCTCCAAACATGTTTTGACTATCAAGGGCTGGGTTCAGATTCAGGACACAAATTGCAGTGTTCCACATTAATCTTGCCAGGGGACAGTCAAAAAACAAGTGTTGCATAGTCTCCTCTCTATCACAGAACTGACATTTTTTATCCCCTTTTCTCCAACCTCTCTTGTATAAATTGTCTTTTGTTAAGATCTTATTTTTGGTGAAGAGCCAAAAAAAACCTTAATCTTCAAAGGAGTTCTGAACTTCCAAATTTTTTTCTGTGGGAAATGCACTTGTTGTAGCTTCAAAGCTTTGTAGAAAGAGTTCACACTGAAAATTCCATCCTTAGTTAAATTCCATCGTAGTTTGTCATTGCAGTTATCATTTAACTCCAGATCACCCCAACTAGTATAAATTTTGTGCCAATCTCTCAATCTCCCTCCACTCAGGTCTCTCCTAAACTTGATGCAATTTATCCCTTTTTGTTTCAGTTTTGCCACAGTTATATGTTTTGTCAAAGTGATATTGTAAAGGTTGGGGAATTGTTCATTTAAAGGTTTGCCCCCTATCCAGCTGTCCTCCCAGAAAAGTGTCTTTTCACCATTGCCTATCACCCTGGAGCAGAATTTCAGAAAGATGTTTTTGATCTCCATGAGCCCATGCCAGAAATGGGACTCTCCATTTTTAAATTTCAATAAAGATATGGGTTTGCAACCCATGTATTTACTTGTCAAAAAGCTTTGCCACCAACCTTCCTCATTTTCCAATCTCCAGATCCATTTCCCTAACAACGCTTTGTTCATTGTTTCCAAATCCAGGATCCCCAGGCCCCCTTGATCTTTGGGTGAACATACCACCGGCCATTGTACCAGATGATATTTTCTTATCCCTTGATCTTCTTGCCACAAAAATCTCCTCCTGTAAAAATCCAATCTCTCTCTAACTCCTTGTGGCAGTCTGTAGAAGGATATCATGTAAAGGGGCACATTGCTAAGGCTTGAATTGAATAAAATCAATCTTCCTCCAATAGATTGAAGTTTGCCACTTTGCCTTGCCAGCATCCCAATTTGTGTTCCATTTTTGTTCTCAGCGTTTTTCCAATTCATGTAACTTTTGTTTTCATGCTTATGTATCATTAGCTTATACATTTTTAATGTCATATTATTGTATGGACTGTTTTATGAATAAGTTTATTATATATATGTTTAATTGTAGAAGACAATAAAAAATAATTTTCATTACCACATATATGTTTCTCTTTAACAGGATATGGCCTTTGCTGAATCAATATGGACCTTTATGCCAGGAAAGAAGGGATCAGTTGTTCAGGGGCCAAACACTAGAACTCTAACAAATGCTCATGATGGTATCTTGGATGATATTAATTGTGCTCAGATTGCTGGGAAGCATGTGGGAGATCATTCCAATTGTGCTAATGTCATCAAGGTAGATATATGCTATAACTTTCTATTAATTCTTTGTATCTTTTCAATTTTGATACATGTTAACTAGTGCCTTTTCCATAATGTCTGTTCCACATGTATTTTCACGCTTTGATATGAATATTTGAGTACATAGATTTGAATTATATTATACCATCTTTTCCTCCTTAGAAAACATAGCATGTTATGGTTAAAAGTATTGATGAAACTTCCTAGCTTTCCATTTGAACCATGACAAACTCCCCATTCCAGAGATGCGCTTTCAATGATTTCAGATGGTCATGTATGTTGTTGGATTGCAGTTTATTCTTTGTATTGCAGCATTTCAAAACCGAATTACATCTGTGTTCGCTGCACGCAGTTGGGAACCTATCTCCAGCGCACGGAAAACGGAACAGTCCATTAGCACGCGGTTAATTAAGTATTTGCTATTTTTTTTAAAAAATGGATCAATATGATTTTTTAAGTAACTTTCGTATAGAAATTTTTTTGCAAAAAACACACCATTTAATAGTTTAAAAAGCGTGCGCGCGGAACACAAGGGAGATGAGTTAGGAACCCTTCCTACCGAACTAAGCACTTCTCAATTTTTTGTATGAAATTATTTTGATATTCCATACATTGTTGTATGTTTCATGCATGCAGGAGAATCCTTGTTTATCGTCTTCAAAACATTATGTTGGATTCTGTTCAGCGGATAGGTCCGCTGGGCCATCATGTTTCATTTACTCTTTCAGGCCTGACAATGAAAGGCTGGAGTCATATCATTGCTAGGAAAGCTAGTTCAATATCCTGAGAGACCTGGTGAACCATTCTGTCGATACTACATGAAGTTTGGGGAATGTAAACATATGACTTTCTGTAAATACAATCACCCAAAAGATAGGTTCAGTTGCAAGACCACAAACACTATCAGATCAGAATCCTTATGCCTGCATGACCAGGTTTGTGTGGGGTGAGTTTTTCATTATTTATTAGGAACAACTTCACTGTGAAAGAGCATATAGCTTAGTGGCTGCAGTGACTTAAGTAGCACTCCAAGGTCTTGAGTTTAAATCTCCACAGGAGCGAGATTAAGTTCCCTGTTTGATGGTATAGAAGCCCTTCTCTAAAAAAAATTTAGAAGCCGGCTAAGTTTCTAAAAAAGGCGGCATATATCCGTTAAAAAGGCATTTAAATCCAGTTGGATGTAGTTCCCTGTTTCTGTTTGATATGCTAAGTTCCTAATTTTAAAAAGGCATTCAAGTTCCTAAAAAAGGCTGCATATATCCATTTAAAAGGTATTCAAATCCAATTCTGTTTGATATGCTAAGTTCCTAATTTTAAAAAGGCATCTAGAAGCTGGGTAAAAAATACCCTTCTCTAGAAAAAATGGTTCTTCTTACTGACAGGTTAGAAAATACACTTCTCTAAAAAAAATTGGTTATTCTTACTGACCGAAAATACCCTTCTCAGAAAAAAAAAGGTTTTTCTTACTGACCGTGCAAAATCCGATTATAGCTGATATTATGATGACTCATGTGTTATACCTTATGCAGCAGACAACAATTTTGGAAAATCAATTTGGGTTACCTTCACTTGTTGATAAGGCCACAGCTAACACAACAAATCTTGTGGCATCTGCGTCATCTTCCATGACACCCGATGAAATAGGAGAGGGGAAAAACAATCCAGATGAGGTAATGCCATTGGCATCCATCGCTTGTTTATTTTAGAAATCCTATGTAATGTGAGTGCTTTGTGTTATCTGCTGCTTGCATAGCTTGATTGTAGTTTTGTGAATTTCACAGGTGTTTGTATGTATATGTGGAGAGAAGCTTTTATTCCATACAAACTTCAATACAACGGCAGTAAAAGAACTTGTCGTATTTGCTCTCCAGAGGAGGAACATCAAGTATTGTGATATTTATGTAACATGGTGCGGAAAAGTTCTGAAAGGAGATGAGATCTTGAGCTCCATACCTATCCACACGAATACGCATATTCATGTGACACCCAGACTGAGGGGTGGAGAGTACGTACCGCGTAACTTATCTATGTATATGTATTTTATCACTTCCTACTTTAGAGGTGTAACAAGTGTTCATTTGCAGGTTAATTCCAATGGAATATGAGCGTATGGATGAACTTATTGACCGTGCGGTCCGTGACAATAATAATGACCTTTTCTATTATGTGAACCTTCCCCCAGAATTGATAAACCCTTATAAGGATACATGGGTAACTTTTCTAAGTGATTTCTCGAGATATATCATACACCAACTATTGGTATGTGTTTCCCGTGATGGTCACCAGCGGAACATTACTTGGTATGGTACTTTTGATCTCCGGGACATACTGATTCAAGCGGGCATGTTAGGATCAGCCCCCATATCGTCGAAAATACATACACCCCTATTGGTGGTAGACTTGATTATCTTAAGCTAGTTTCAATTCTAAAGGATAAATTCGTCGATAATTTACAAGGTTCTTCCTCCCCTTGCCATCTGAACAATTTACTTTCTGTATTGTGCACTACTTCCCATGAAACTTATGGAAGATCCGATCTATTCATTACATTTTTTATAAACCATCCGTGCTTGTTATCATGTGGAGAAAGAGTTGCACGATACCTTCAATATGATCATATGATTACAAATCTTGTGCAACGCGATCTTCGCAAATTTAAGCAATATTTGAATGATACTTTTGGAGATCCTCCTTCTTGGATCGCTGATATCAGCTGGGTTCCTGACATGTGGAAGACATACAATTATAGTCCTAATAACAACTCAACGTTATGGACCCCACGATATACTTTGGATCTAAACAGTTGCTCACATTTTGCCAGGAATTTCTTGAACCATTTCGGTCGTGAGGTTAGTCTTTTTTTAATTATTATTTTAACTTTTCTATATGAACCGGTTTAGGCTTTTGTTTGAGCTTAGACTTTTAAGCAACTTTTTGGCTCATGTGATTTATACACCAATATTATAGGCTCTTATATCTGCCAGTTGTAAAACCAACACTGATGACCATCATTAATTGGTGCTGCTTTGTAGGTGACGGCTGCCAATCTAGCACTTATGCTAGGTTAGCAGCCAACACTTAGGGTTTATTTACTAGTGCTTTTAAGGGTCCTATCTTCACTTCACATAAACTAAAAATTACTATAACTTAGCTTTTAGCTTAACAATATAAGAGTAGCTTATGGTTTATTGGTTTTAAAAAAGCCAAATGAAAAAAAAAACTAAAAAACTGTTTGTTTGCCTTAGATTTTTTAGATTATAAGCAGGCGTAAGCCTATAAATAAAAAAAACTTATGACATATACAATGATAATTAATAACGATTCCTAGTCTTGCTAATTAGGAATATTTGATGATATGGAAGGAAGAGAAGTGAGGAGAGGCCAACGTCGTTGCTACAGTTAATAATTGCTTAGGAACGACTTTTAACCTCTATAGAATGAAAACTTTACTGCATGTGGGTGTGAACAAGGAATGAATAGTAATAAAAAAAGTTTTATTAATACTTTAGAGCCTTTGTAGTCTCCACCATTATAAAGACATAGTTTTTAAATAAATATGCATTATCTAAGAGTTTATATGGACTCTACCTTTAAACATACCCATACTGTTCTATTCTTGCATAGGTTTCTTTGCAGGCAGCTGAGGCTGCCGTTTCTCAGAATCTAGAGTTTCTGCTTCCAACCATCATGATGCTAATGCCTGTGTACAGTGGACCTCATCATTGGAACAATGACTTCATGGAGATGTAAGGGAAAGTGATCATCTATTTTTCCTTGTTTATATATTATCTTGATTCTTGAGTACTAGACAATTTCTTGTTGTAGATTGTTAAACACAAACTCCGACAGAAGTAACGGGCAAATCTCCTAATATCAAGGGATAAGAGGCCACGACAAATTGTTTATCAGAGCGAGTACAATAACAGGCTACAAATTAGCTATATGCACATGTGGAGAAGATAAGATAAGAGAGAGAATAAAAGCGGTCTATAGATTTGGAGCCAACTGTAACATAGACTCCAAAGCGTTATGTGTGTATGAGAGGTGGGACCATATTTTAATTGTGTAGTATATATTTATATATAACTATTGTTTAGATGAGTTATTAAATGGGCTATATATGATTTGGGTAATAGTTGGCCATACTATTAAACTTGCTCTCAGGTGCAACGAGACACATGCTTTAGTAATTAATCGTTTAATTGCAAGTACAGTGATGTGAGTTAAGCAGGGATGCAGTCAGCATCAATATGGGTTCATTGGGCATTTTTTTTCTGTATTGATAATGCATAGTGCCCATATTACCAAATTTATTACGCTTTGATACTTGTGGTGTTAACAGCACGTACCATTTTGCTGCTATCTTGCTTTCTGAGGTGGAAGAGGACGGTAGGTACAACAGCATTAAAGAGAAGGCCACATCATATGGATCTGGAATAAAAACTTTCCGGACAATTTGTGCAAGCTTTATTGTATTTTTACCCCCCCCCTCCGTTTTGTAAAAAATAAATCTATTACACAACGTAATACTCCCTTCGTTTCATATTATAAGTCGTTTTAATTCTTTCCCTAGTCAAACTTCTTTACATTTGAATAAGTTTATAAAAAAATATAGTAGCATTTTTAACACAAAACAAACATATATTATCAAAATATATTAAATGCTAGATTTAGTGAAACTAATTTGATTTTTAAAATATTGCTAATTTTGTTTAAAATATTGCTAATGTTCTTATTATATTTTCCATATCTATTTCACCTGACTAACAAACACACATTGCGGGAGAAGTGCTCTTTAGTCCCTGTTTGTAACCTCTTTAGTCCCGGGTTGCAAATGGGATGCCCAATCCAGGACTAAAGATTCCTGGCCCCTGACAAGAATATAACCGGGATAGTTGGTCACCAATCGGGACTAAAAATTATAAAGTCCCATTGTGCTAATGTGATTTTTGAATGACCCGACAAAGATCACTTCTACAGTAGTGAAAAGGATTTTCTAGTGGAATCTTGTTTGAATAATTTGTTAACATCGTGGAAATATTGCTTTGCCCTCTCTCTAAATGGAAGTATTGCTTTCCAGCAACGTATCCCGTTTGCATAAACTATGCGTACAATTTTGAAGGTACCTTTTTCATACCAAAGGTTTCATGGAGTCCTTTTAGACGAATCCTTCGTGCCCCTTTTTGGTTTTTTTTTCTTATATCCAAATCAAGAATAATACTTGAATGCATGGGAACCCTAAGGTTGCAAACCGCCCAATTCCTTTGTATGGCTGTACCTTTTTTTTATATATAATTAATGGTGCGATTGTAAGAGTTTTGACCCAATTTCCCTTGTACTATAGGTCAACCCTCCCTTTTCACAGTGAATTGCAAAAACTCACTATCTCAAAGTAGGGATGGATACTGAGTTGGTTTGGCTCGGTCTAGTTCGTTAGGTAACGAGGCCGACGGCTCGAGCTAGCTCATTTAGCTTGTAAGCCAATACACCCATGACTATCTTTCCTTAAAAGATTAGCATCAAAGATACAGTAGCTGCCAGGAACATCCTGTGCAATTGAAAAAAGAAATCAAGCAACTGGCAAATAACAAAGTCTTGACACGAACCTTTTGTACACATCAATTCAAAATATTGCATCATCAAAACAATCGAACTCTAATTGAAACCAACCAAATGAACCATCAAACAAATCACTAAGCCAAAACTAACATTCCGATCAACTTACAGTATCCAACTGCCGACGACGACGATAACAAGCTCTATTAATTATTTGCCACTCTTACGGATGGTGATAGATGATTTGTCACTAAACCCACATGTCATAGATAGTGAGTGACAAAATAATTAATTGTCACATCTTAAAAGTGGCCCAAAGTTAAATGTCCCCTAATATTTGCTCCGTGATTTGGATCTTGGTGGCGCCGGTGGCGGAGTTGCTTGCTCGTGCTCGTTCCTTCTCCATGATGATGATGCAGAGGCGGAGTGGCACTTGTTGCGGAGTGAGACGGCAGGATGACACAACGACGAGAGCTCGTGGCCTCACTCGCCGCTGGTGGTGATGGGCATGGAGAGAAAAAGCGATGTACCATGGACTACGAAGTGGGGGGAATGGATCGATCTCTTGGGCCTTGGCTATCACTGGGGAGCAGAGCTACAGTCGGTAGGTGGCGGCTAGGGTTTTCTGATGGGGAGGGGATCGTTCTCGATCGATTGAGCGAGAGGAGTGACGGGAATGCCGTTTTTTTTAACAAATTGATCCTTTTCAAAAACTTATTTTAAAACTAGTCCCTACAAAAAACTTCAACCAAAAATAGGCCGTGGACTCAGCGCCATAGACATTGGCGCTAAGTTATAACGTATCAGCGCCAACGACGTTGGCGCTAAACTCTAATCCGAGGTGGCATGAATTCGCTGAGTCATCAGATCTCAGCGTCAAGGTATTTGGCGCTGAGGTCCAGACGATTTAAATAGCTGCGGCGGCATTTAAATAAGAGTGAGTAGTCAAGAGAACAGAAATTATTTTGTAAAATACATTAATTCTAAAAGAATGCTAGGAGGAAGAGAAAAGGAAAAAAATTGTAAAGAATAAGAGTGAGTAGTCAAGAGAACAAAAATTATTTTGTAAAAATTATTTGTAAAGAATTGCTAGAAATGCCGCCGCAGCTATTTAAATCGTCTGGACCTCAGCGCCAAATACATTGGCGCTGAGATCTGATGACTCAGCGAATTCATGCCACCTCGGATTAGAGTTTAGCGCCAACGACGTTGGCGCTGATACGTTATAGCTTAGCGCCAATGTCCATGGCGCTGAGTCCACGACCTATTTTTGGTTGAAGTTTTTTGCAGGGACTAGTTTCAAAATAAGTTTTTAAAAAAGACCAATTTGTAAAAAAAAGGGGACGGGAATGACTATCGGGGACAGCTAACTAGGGTCAGGGGATCGATCAATTGAGTTGGGTCTTTCCCAGATGAGTTTGGGCCGCCAAGCTGCTGCAATGTGGCATGCTAAGGTTGCAGCTTATAAAGCTCGTGACTCGCTAACAAGCTATCAGTTCGGCTCGTTAGAAAAACACAACAAGTCGAGTTGAGTCAAGCTGGTCACCAGCCATGAGTTTTTTCGTCCAGCCCTACCTTTGAGGTGCTTGAAAAAAGCATGGCCTAGTGGGGGTATCCAAGTTTATTTACTGCTATCTCCTTTCAGAAGGAAACAAATTATTCTTACCATTCTACCGAGACTCTTCTGCCATTGTATCGAGGGCTGTTCCCAATATTTTGGCGGCCTAGGATCGGACGAGGTAAAATTAGAGGCCCTTGGTTCCAACAAAATGTAGGATAATATTTATTTTATTAGTTGCAAATATCTTCAATATATAAATGATACATCCCATATATATAATACGATATCAATCTAATCCTTCATTAGGTTGCTCTAGACAAACAATATCCAACTAGACAAAAATGAAATTATCAAGTAGGGAATAGGAAAAATGAATCTAGGAGCAAGAGGAAACTTTTAAAAAGCTCAGTCGTCGTACATCGAGTGATCCGAGAAGTGGTCAACTGAAAAATAGATTTGAGGAACTGGTGCGAATTAAAGGTATAATTTAGTAATTAGTAGTAGATCCTTTTTAAAATTTTAATATAAAAATATGTTAATCTAGTTAATGACATGATTTTATAAAACTTTAAAATAATAATACTTGAAGTCATATATACCACCTTCTAAAATTCGTATGGTTTTGTATCATTTATATATCGTATAATAGAGAATCATAAGAAATGTGGTTTTATAATATAGGCCTTGTTTAGTTCCAAACTTTTTATTCAAACTTCCAACTTTCCATCACATCACATCACATCCAAAAACTTTTCTACACACATAAACTTTCAACTTTCCCTAAACTTCCAAACTTTTCCACCAACTAAACACACCCATATTTACTTAAAATAATTGCTTACACCCAAATTTAGTACCTAGGATCGAAATAGGAAAAATTGCCAAAGTTTGGGGCTCTGCCGATTTCCTCCAGAGAGGGCCGGTCTGACCGCTATATGTGGGCCGGTCAGACCGACACCAGAGGGCCGGTCAGACCGGCGGGAGTTCGAGTCAGACGCCGTTTTTGTCGGGTCTCGGGTTTCCTTGCTCGGGAAGGCATGTTTCAGGATTCCATTGGTTTCTAGCTCGAGTTGGACGTGGAGGAGGGCCTGTAGAGGGCAAGATCAACCCCTATTTAAGAGACAAGGCCGGTTCAATTGTAACCCCCGAACACATAATATACTTGAATCGCTTTTTCTTTTATCTTTACTTTTAGCCATGTTTTTTACTTTACCCTAGTTTCAGTCTATCTTTGTCGATGTACGCCGTAAATCATCCGCCGCCGCTGTGAGAGTGCGACACCTCTTTGTAGGTTTGTCATGAAAACCTTCTGTTTGCCCACGAGACAAGTAGTTATCCTCATATCGATCTAAATCGGCCTAGAGGCTGATTTTGATCTCTAGATCAGCTCTGTTAGCCGGTTTAGCTCTTTTTCTATAAAACCCATCTTGATTTGGCCGTTTGGCTAGATCGAGGTGATTGGCGACTCCATATCATCACAAGGCGTTTAGGTACTGCGATCGTGCTTGTCGACTTGTTAAAAAAGTTGCCAACACAATTTTTGACGACTCTGCTGGGGAATCGATCTATTCGACCATATTATGACCGAATTTGGTTTAATTTAGTTGTCTTGAGAGTTTCGGCCGAACGGCCGAAATCAATCCATATGCTGTTAGTCTGACCGTCTGTATTACTCCGGTCTAACCGACGTAATCAGTACGGTCTGACCTCTTGTACGACGCCGGTCTAACCTACTTGGTCGGTCCGGTCTGACCGGAGTAGTTGCCGATCTAAACGGCAGAAAGCTGCAGCAGTTGTGCATCGGGACAGCAACAAGCGGCCGGCATCATCTTGCTGTACACGGTCTGAAAATCAGAAATCCAATCCTATTCAGTTTGCTGTCTATACGTGTTCTAAAAACAAAATCAGGCTATTAGAGCCGATTTACCTAGAATAGACAAAACCAAATCGGTTTCTGTTATTGTGCATTAGGCAACTGTCACCGAGAAAAAAAATCATCAAAGCCATTGCAGCGCATTGGCTGTTATTGTGGAACATCAATTTCCAAAATTTTTGCTAGAACCACACAAAATTTCTGCTATTGTTGTACACGGAAGATCCGCCGACCAAGGCTGCTGATCTTTTGGTTTTCGGAATTTGTTACGTGCACACATCAAGTATAACAAGGAAATCAAGACCATATATTAATCTATTCGGTCATCGATTTCGGCTATGAGTTATATGGCCGAAATTAATCAAGGAGTTTCTTCGTCAACCATAACGAGCGGAAACGAGATCAACAAACTCACTAAGGAGGATTTGAACGAGGAGTAGCGGCAGTACTTTGAAGAACAAATGGCAGTGTTGAAGGAGGAATATCTTGCATAATACATTAGGACCGATCAAGGTATTCTCAAAAGAAACGTCCCGCTACCTCAAGTCATAGTTTCACTAAAGGTAACCTCCGATTCGCCCAACCCATCCGTTGCTATTCAAAAAGTTAATGATCGTTGTCTAGATGCATCTGCTACTTCTGTTTTGCTTCTATACAATATGCTTATAATGCTATGGAAGGATCAATGGGTGTTTATACAGCCAATTGCACAGGAATCGGCTATATGCAAAATCGAGCTGACGGTATGACCGGTCGTGACACCGGTCAGACCGTGCCCACCATGGCCGGTCAGACCGTGCCCACCATGGCCGGTCAGACCGTGTATTATACCGGTCAGACCGTGCCAACCATAGCCGGTCAGACCGTGCCAACCATAGCCGGTCAGACCGTGCCTATCCTGGCTAGATCGGGCCTCTTTTGGCCGGTCTGACCGCACCATTGACCACCGGTCAGATCGGGCCATAGGCCGGTCAGACCGGATGCTTGGCCGGTCAGACCGGGCTATTTATAGCCGGTCAGACCGGTTCCTTGGAAATTTCTCTAGGTTTTCATACCACGACTAGCAGTACTGATTTTAACTATTATTCATCACCTGTTAATACTGGTAGTCATGCTACTTCACATATCCCTAATACTTACAATGATCCTAATAGAGGATATCTTCATGACACCGGGTATGGCCAATATAATCATATTGCGCCGCAACAACCACCTCTTAGGCCACTAAACCCACCACCAAATCCACCAAGGCCTGAGACTATGGAGGAGTTGATTAGTGTCATTATTAGGGATAAATTTGGAATTGAAGCAAGGAATCGTGCTAGGGTTTACCAAAAGCCGTATCCTGATTATTATGACAATATCCCATATCCTCGTGGTTATAGAGTTCCCGAATTTACCAGGTTTAGTGGTGAGGATAGTAGGACCACATAGGAGCATGTAGGTCAATTTTTAGCGCAATGTGGTGAGGCTAGTAGTTCGGATACATATAAATTGCGCTTATTTTCTTTACCTTTGTCCGGTACTGCTTTTACATGGTTTACTTCTTTACCGGCAAATTCTATTCATACTTGGGCTCAATTAGAACAAAGATTCCATGATTATTTCTACACTGGTGAAACTGAGCTTAGGTTGTCTGATTTAACATCGGTTAGGCAGAAACATGATGAATCTGTCACTGATTATATTGAGAGGTTTAGAGATGCTAGAAACCGATGTTTTAGTTTGAATATAACTGACAAGGATTTGGCCGACATTGCATATAATGGATTGCTTGATTCTATTAAAGAGAGATTGAATGGCCAGATATTTCTTGATGTTGATCATGTGTTGCATGAAGCTCTGGCTCAAGAAAGCCGAGTGGATGACAATAGCTTAAATGCTAGTTTGGATGATAATGCAATAACCAATATAGCCGAACCAAGTGTTGGATCGGATTGTGTTACTAGTTTAAGCAATGATGGAATAGCCGAATCAAGTGATGGTTTGGATTGTGCTAGTAGTTTAGACAATGACACCGTTGAAAATATAGCCGAACTAAGTGACGGTTCAAATTGTATTACAAGAGAAAGTGAAATAGTATTGTCACCTAAAACCGAGTCACAAATCGATCATGTGAATGTTGGAAAAGATAGTGACAATGTCTTGCGGGATGGTAATGAAATAGAATCCAAAATAGCTATGTATACATATCAAAGGCCATATCCTGAACACATAGATTCGGTCCCATACCCGCAAGGATTTGATGTGCCCAACTTCACAAAATTCACAGGTGAGGATGCTAGAACAACAATGGAGCATATCGGCCATTTTGTTGATCAATGTGGTAAGGCTGGTAGTGCTGATTTGCTTAAGTTAAAATTCTTTCCTCTTTCTTTGTCAAACTTTGCATCTACATGGTTTAGTTTACTTGCTCCTAATTCAATTTCTACATGGTCATAAATGGAGCTTGAGTTTCATGATTATTTTAAAAATGCAAGCTTGATGGAGCAAAGACCGATTGATGATTCATCGGTCACTTATGATACTATTTTGGTTACACCTATTGCTAAGACCGGAATTGTTAGTAATCCCCTTCCTATTGCTCCTATTGATTTTGACAACAAGAAAGTAGTGATTCGGCCTAGTCAAGCCGAATCCACAAAAGGGAAAAGTGTTATTATTGGGGATCCTCGGTCCGAGACAATTAGGATTAATAATGCTAAGGCCGAAGATCATAAAGTTGTAAAGGATGAGTCATCTAGTTCCCAGAAGACTAAAAAGCCGAAGCTTACTTTTGAGATGCTTATGGCTAAGTACAAGAAAGGATTAGCCGGTCAACGATTTGATAATCAGACTAGTGATTCAAAAAGACTAAGATCATCTCGTAGGAAGAGAATTGGTCAAACGCTAAAGCAATTGGAGCCATCAACTATACCAACTTCATACAAACCTCCGGTTGTGATGCCATGGTATCCATATCCAATGTCACTATATGGTTATCTTTTTTATGTATTACATGCCATGGATGGCTCAATCACCTATGCCATTTGATCAAGAATGGAGGGGATCACCTAAGTCAAAATCAAGTCATTCATTTAACTCTAGACAAGACCATTCTCACAAAAGAATCGATCCGATGGATCAAAGGTGAAAAATGTGAAGAAGGTGTGGGTGAGAAAAGAAGCCAAAGCTTCGGAGGTCGTTACTATCAAGGAGGAGTCTCAAGATGTTCGAGTACCTACTGGAGATGCGGTGAAAACTATACAAGCGGAGAAGACCGAAGGCGACATCGCGACTGTCAACAATGGTGGTCTGACCGGGACATCTAGCCGGTCTGACCGGCGGCTTACTGCCGGTCCGACCGAACCTCCTGGCTGGTCTAACCGCCAGTCTATGGCTGGTCTGACCGGGCCTAGAGGTGGTATGACCGGGGGCACCAGGGGTGAGTAGGCAATCTGAGAACAGTACAGGAGCTTCCACTTCGACTAAAAATATAAAGAATCATCATTTAGCTCTTGGAACACAACTACAGCCAAAGTGGATACCTTCTGGCTTATCTTCTCAATAGAAGAGGTTACAACGTCTTCGAGCCATAGGTCAAAAAGAAAAGGATGCCGAAGATGTGGAGAACAAAACATGTAACAATTTAGAGCCTCGAACACCTAAGCAAGTGTGGAGACCGAAGGAGGCAAAAGATAAGAGACTAGTGATTTCCCATAGTAGTGATAAATCCAATTTGATAAGAGAAGAATCATCGGCCATTAGAGAAAATTCTCCTCCACATGATGCTATGGATGTTAATACGGTGTTCATCTTGCCTTTGAAATCGTGCAATCAAGAAAGCCGATTTTGCTCGGGGGGGGGGGCAAGACATTAATATGCTCATGAAGAAATCAAGAAAGATGAACGGCGATGGATACAACATCACATCTTTGAGCCGCCGTTCGTTAGATGCTAAGGCAAGGTATGTGTTTATTGTGTTCATCATTATATTATATGCCTATGCCATGTTAGAACATTGCTTGCTATCTAGCACATGTGTTTGCTCATCAAATTGATATTACATATACATGTTGTAAATGCCAGTTCTGAGTAATGGAATTGGTAAGTTAGCATATAATTTGTTTGAAGTATGATTTGGCTCATGAGTCTTTGATATTTGTTTAAAGCCAAATCATATGTGTTTTTATGGATCACCATATGAGATATAGATTTCATAATTATTGCACCATGAAAGTTTTACTTCTTAGTAATTCGGCTTATGTCGATGGCCAATGTGATGATTTGTTCTAATATTACCTAAAGTTATCATGTTTTAGAACAGTGGCCTTGTTATAATATTTTGCATACATGCTTAAACCGATTACTTACATTTTATTGGAATCATGTGTGTGAGACATAAGACTTTGGTAATTCATTATTAATCACACTTCAAGTGGCTAAGTGTTTTGATGCTTTGATGATTATTGTTTCAAAAGCCACTTGAATTAGTATTCATCTATACATATCAGTCGGATGTTATAGTTTTTCATATGTCTAGAAGGAAGGAATTTTAGTCCAATAATTTGATACACTAAGCATCTGGCTATAATGTGAAGAAAGGAGTATTTTTGATATTAGAAAAGCCGGTGCTTGATTTTAGATCTTTGGACGAAATTGGCAAAGTCATAGACCAGGGGCGGTCTGACCAGTGGTAACCTGCGGTCTGACCGGCTTTGCTTGGCCGGTCTGATCGGGCAGATAGGGCAGTCTGACCGGCATTGCGTGGCCGGTCTGACCGGCTTCATACATGAGGCTGGGGGGCACGTTACATCTGATTTAGAGGCCGAATTAATTGTAAATTCGGACATTTGTGCCCAGGAGTTAGAAGAAAATATGAGAATCCCTTTGATAGAATATTTGAAGTATCCTAGTTTTAGGGTTGATCAGAAAATTCGGCGGTAAGTATTCAAATATACTTTGCTTGATAGAGAGTTACATCACCGAAATATAGATGGAGTGCTATTGAAGTGGTTAGACAATATGATCAATCTAAAGTTGCTAGGGGAGAAGTGCATGAAGGGATTTGTGGAATTCATCAATCGGCCCGTAAGATGGATTAATTTCTTAGGAGAGCGGGGTTCTATTGGCCGAAAGTGATTGATGATTGTTTCAAGTACTATAGAGGATGTGAAGCTTGTCAACGGTTCAATAATGTTCAATTGGCATCCACCGCTGTATTGAATCCTATCATCAAACCATGGCCGTTACGAAGTTGGGTTTTGAATTTCATTGGTCAAATTTATCCTTCATCATTAAAAGGGCATAGGTTCGTGCTAGTTGCAATGGATTACTTCACTAAGTGGGCCGAAGCCGTGCCTTCAAGAATATTACTTACATGGAGGTAATTGACTTTTATTTTGAAGCATATTGTTCATAGATTCGGTATTCCTTAAACTTTGACTACAGATCAAGAAGCTTCTTTTATGTCCAAGGAGGTGAGAAGTTTTGTCGAATCTTATGATATTAAGTTGTTGAGTTCTTCTCCTTATTACGCTCAGGCTAATGGACAAGCCGAGTTGAGTAATAAAACATTATTGAAATTAGTCAAAAAGGATATTGAAGAACACCAAAAGAAATGGCATGAGGTGCTTTCAGAAGCATTATGGGCTCATAGAATATCTAAACATGGTGCTGCTAAAGTCACTCCTTTTGAGTTGGTTTATGCAGTTGAGGTAAATCTTGGCTCTCTTCGGTATATCAAGCAAGACGACTTGTCGGTTGAAGATTACAAGACCTTGGTGGGAGGCAATTTTGAAAACGTCATCGATAAGTGTTTGAAAGATTGGGTAATATTTTGGAAAAGATGGAGACACTTCAAGAACAACATTTTTAGAGAGCAATCAATGAGAAATACTTGAAGAAATACTTCCCTAGCGTTTGGCAAGATGCTTAGGAAGTACTGTGGCCGGTAATTGGATTATCGCCCTAAGACAACATGTTCTATGCTTTTAGATTCACGATGTTCATAAAAAGGCAGGGGGCATGTGTTTACACCCAAATTTGGCACCTAGGATCGAAATAGGAAAAATTGTCAAAGTTTGGGGCTCTGCCGGTTTCCTCTAGAGAGGGCCCGGTCAGACCGCCACCAGAGGGCCGTTCAGACCGGCGGCATGTGGCCGGACCGGCAGAGTCTGAATCAGACTTCGTTTTCGTCGGGTCTCGGGTTTTCTTGCTCGGGAAGGCATGTTTCGGGTTTCCATTGGTTTCTAGCCTGAGTTGGACGTGGAGGAGGGCCTGTAGAGGGCAAGACCAACCTCTATTTAAGGGACAAGGCCGGTTCACTTGTAACCCCCGAACACACAATATACTTGAATCACTTTTTCTTTTATCTTTACTTTTAGCCATGTTTTTTACTTTACCCTAGTTTCAGTCTATCTTTGTCGATTTGCGTCGTAAATCGTCTGCCGCCACTGCGAGAGCGCGACACCTCTTTGTAGCCAAGGGGGAAGTGGTGTGACAGCAGGCATGTCACTGGCAAGATCCACCACTGTTTATTCGCCGAGATCCTTATCGTCTCACACTCTTGTTTTCTCTATCGGTCTCTCTCGAGTCACTCTCCAAGCCAGCATTGTTGCTCGCACGGATCCGGTGCCGGTGCCCCTATTGCGCGGATTCGCCGTCGGCGGCGACAGGAGGGGCGGATCCGGTGACCTCTTCCCCTCCCGCACGGATCCCGTCGTCTCTCCGCTCCCCTCTCGCACAGATCTGCCGCCGGCGCCTGATCCCGTTGTCCGCCCCCCTCTCGCGTGGATCCACCGTCGGCGGCGACAGGAGTGGAGGATCCAGCGGCGGGCGACCTTTTCCCCTCCCGCACAGATCCCTCGTCTCTCTGCCCCCCGCTCGCGCGGATCCGCCGCTGGCAACGACAAGATGGATGGACCTGGCAGCCTCCCCTATGGCGACGATGGCAATGGTTGCACGTGGGCTGACCTAGCTTCCCCCATCTATGGCGGTGGCGGCGAAGTTGTTGACGACGGCATCACAGTTGTTGACGACGGCATCACATGCGACTTTCTGCTCAAGCTGCTCCGGGCAGGGAGCATGGTGGGCGCCGACGCGGCTCTGCTACACGAGCTGGAGTCCAGGGCTGCCGTGGTATCCTAACTCAAAGTTTCCTTCTTTTTTAGAAAACAATCTGGGTATTTGATGCAAGTACAGTATGATCTAATTTGGTCAGCATTGTTATATAATGAGCTATTCTTTGTAATGAGTTACAAAGTTATAGATATAATTTCTTTGTTAAAACCATAGTATATTTTCATCACATCAGATAAATCAGTGGGCTTTTCCATTGCATGCAGGAACTAATGCCGGCTTCTTTTTCATCACATCTGGTACCGTACATAAACATTTTGAATCCTTTTTTCGTTTATAGGCTTCACGACGCTTTTTAAGTATTTCTTGTTTCTTTTTGTCAGGTATCTCTTTGTCGTCTTCGTGCACTGGGATCCAAGAACAGGGATGATGATCCAGATGGCGTAGCATCAACATCTAGCTTGGAAGATGAAGCTGTACATAATCATTATCAAACAACAAAAGCAGGATGTATCTTCTTGAAAACAACGGTGAGAAGCAAAACAAAAATTGAATAATATTTTTTATTTTTGATCCCTCATAGAGATGATTTTTGCCATGTTTACCCCACTTTATTTGCTGACACTATTAATATCCTTCTGGTAATGGTTAGATTTCCTGTTATTCATTCAATGTTATAAAATTTGTGACACAAGTACAAATGCTAGACCCATCACCTAAAAGTCTTTAGGTGAAATTAAATTGCAAAATTTAGTACCATAGCTTTTCAGGTGATATACCAATATGACCTGTTCGATTGCAGATTAGAGAGGATGTTAGAACTGCTTGTGTCTATGTTGAATCATTGACAAAGGAGTTAGTTTTCACTACAAAGGATGTAACGCAACTGTTGGTGAAGGTACATGCACCTCAATATTGTCGTCTGAAGATTCGCTGATATGTTTCTCATATGTTTGTGCTGTTAACCCATGCATTTGGTGATCGCCTAAAAGAAGCAGGAAATATAAACCACTTACTTTCACAACTTGCGTATGGTTCTGTTTATACATAACACTAAAGATAAATGTTTATTTAACACATAATATGACCATCTTTGTCCTGATATAGTCTTTATTGATTATCTCATAGACTGTTATGCTTAAGATCAGTATTTAAGTAATGGGTTGTAGTTTGTCATGCATGCATTGCCTATATGACTGATTTCTTTTCGTGCTCTGTTTTCCAACGTGGTACAAATCGTGGTGGAGCCATTCAAGTGAATGATCTAGTTATCCAGTCAAGTACTATTAAGCATCTATCTCTATCCAGTACATATATTCACTTATCATGTCTGGAACCGTTCCACTGCAATATGGTATTCACAATTCTTTATACTCTTAAAGATATCCCTTTATCATCCAGATCTGATGTGTGTGTTGCCAGGTTTTTAAGGAGACAAGAGATGAGATTTGTTGACTTTGATGGGTTGGACTTATGGAATCGAGATGGTTGCCAAAAAATATTCAGGGTAATTTTTTTTGTTCAAAATAAGTTTGGTTGCATGGCTAAATTGGAACCTACCGTATTTGCTATGCCCCCTTTAATGCTTTGGAATTTTTAAGAGCTCTATACTGTTGTCCGCTGGTTCTGCATGGACCATAGGTGTTTATTTTTTCTATTGCTGCATTAAGCAGTACTTTTGCGCACTGAGTTCAGAGAAAGATAGGGGAAATAGAAATAATAAACTCTGAAACTGGTTTCCTTTAAAGTAGAATATTTAGTCAATATTAATGATTTGATTTTTCAAACCATGTTGGCATATGAATGTGATGAATAACCACCTACAGTAGTATATGCAGAACAAGCTACTGTAACTCAAGGCATTAAGGGTATTAAGTATTTCCAGTGGTTGATTAAGACCATTAAGGGTATTAAGTATTGCCAGTGGTTGATTAAGACCATTAGATTGAATATATTTATGTATCTATCAGGGATATTGTGTGTAGTTTATGCATGCTTTCAGTTTTTAAATCAGTGGTTGATTAAGACGGTTAGATTGGATACATTCCTGTCTCTATCATATTATTATGTTATGATTTTTTTAAAAAAAATATTCAGGGAATTACTGCCAATATCATCTTGTTAATATAATTATTTAATAATTATGCAAAATAAATAAGTTGTATTTCTTTTCTCCTGGTACATGCATTTAATACCACAGAGTTTATACTATTTATTGCATATCCTGATTATAATTGCTCCTAAAGTTACGCAAAAAAACAAATCTAATTGTTAAGGGTTAAAGAATCACCTTCCGTCGTCATAAATGCAACAAACGCAGATGTATCACGTCCAACAGAAAATTGCTTGTTTTTTAAAAAAAGAAGTTTGGGCGCATATGAGTAGCATTGAGAAGATTGCTCAATATCCACACCAAATATTGGGTGTATAAATGAGCTCTTCTTTGTGTTTTCAGTTTCTTTATATAGGTTGAGAAGATGTTTGTATCCTACTTGGCCATGTAATTCTTATTGTTAGATTCTGTATGAATGTAATTCTTGTGTTGTAATTGTTTAGCTATGTAACTGTATAAGAATCTATTTGGGATTCAATCATTCAAAAAAAAACAGCGGTGGGAAAAAACCGGGCCCACCAAAAAAAATTGTGACCCAAAACCGTGCCAAAAACGCACGCGAAAAAACCAGTTGGATGGAAAAACCGGACAAAAACCGTGTAAAAAAAGAATCGGACGAAAAAAACCGGTCAGAAAAACCGCGCGTTGAGGAAAAAAACCGCGTGCGGTAAAAAAAAACGACAGACGAAAAAAAAAGCTACCAGAAGCCTTGCGTATTTTTTAAGTAGATATAGATATAGATATAGATTTTTAAAATACCAACTTGATGGTGTTCTTTTGGGATACGGCATGCTCGTCGGTCATCTCTGTCCCGTTCCACGGTTCCACCATAGGATGGATAGGGATGGCTTCATCGTAGAAAAACAATTGATTCCCCGCACACCCCGACCACAAGTCCACGCCTCAACGAAGAAAATCTCAGATCCCTGTTCTCCCCTCCCCCTCGATTAGCCGAAGAAAATCCTCGCACAAGGAAGTCTCATGGATTCAGATCCAGCCATGGTGCTGCTTAATCGCTCCGTGCTCTTGGTCAACGAGGTAACAGATGTAATGAAGGAAAAAGGCTGGTCTCTTGAGCTCGACGAGAAGGCAATTTCAGACGCATGCGACGGTATCACGGATTGGCAGGAGAAAGAGAAGGCAAGGCAAAAGGCCATACGAGCAGAGATCAAGAGGTTTCGAGCCAACCAAGATGCGGCGGAGGCCATTTTGCGCAAGCGCAAGGCCTCCATGCCCCCCAGCACGGTGACCAAGTTTTGTACTGACACCGACCTCCGTAAGGTTTTGGATGGCATCGAACTAGATCCTCAAGTCCATGATATACCAGGTTTGTCCTTCTTTCGCCTCCGGCTGTCGTCTGCACGACATCCTCCTGATTTGCAGGGCACCTCCGTCGCCGGTGCGGACCACAACATCCTCGTCTTCTATGTCGGCCCCTACCGGCCCGGTTTCCCTGCACCGGGATTTTATCTGGTTTACGACGCATGGGCCAACTCACTGTCCGCCATCCACCAGTTGCCATATTTAGGCGGCGGCAGTATTGGCTCTGAGGTTGCCGTGCTGCGCCATGCTCCGGCCAGCGACTATATCCTCGCCGAGCTCCTCCTCACTGGCGAACTCCCCAAGGCAAGTCTCTGGACGTGGTGTTCGTCTGGTCCGTCCGCTCGCCAATGGATCCACAAGACAGTCATCCTCCCTCCTGAAGTGTGCACGCCCACCTACATCTTTCATGCCGATACCACTTTCTCTCTTGGGAAGTTTGCGCTCTGTTGGGTAGACCTCCTCGTTGGCATCTTGATGACCTGCGATACCCTTGCCCCAGAACCTGTTTTCCAGTTCATCCCGTTGCCGGAGGGGTGCTATATGGAGCCGCCCGACCCTCAAGATGGACGCCAGGTACCACAGGAATACCGGTCTATGTGTTGCGGCAATGACGGTATCATCAGATTCATCTCCATCGACGGCTATCATCAAGACCTCTCTATCAACGATATGAGGAATATGTTCCTCAGGACATGGTCTCTTACTCTTAACCCCAAGGAGTGGAAGCAAGAAGCGGCACTATGCATTGGAGACCTCTGATCTGACACAACCCACCAGAAGCTGCCAGCACTAATGCCGACCTGGCCTGTCCATAGCATTCTTCATGCTGATGTTGTCTTCTTGTACTTGTCCGGCCCTAATACTGGGAATAATACTGGGGAGACAGAGCGGTACATGGTCAGCATCAACGTGCAGCACAGGGAGGCTATTTCAATCTCCAAGTTATCTCCTGATGATAGTTCCCCTCCTCCACGCTACTTTCCCAGCAGCTTCAATTCGTACATAAACAAGGTAACTAGCTCATTTTGCAAGCAAGCAGCAGGAAATATAGGTAGAAATAGTTCAAAAAGTAAGCATA
Source organism: Oryza sativa Japonica Group (assembly GCF_034140825.1). NCBI lineage: Eukaryota > Viridiplantae > Streptophyta > Magnoliopsida > Poales > Poaceae > Oryza > Oryza sativa. The sequence goes on from NC_089046.1 coordinate 1,462,998, forward strand.
AAAATGTAGAGGCTAACAGAGGGTGTTACGTACAAGGAAATCCCATATACCAAGTACTTTATTTTATTAGGGCATGAGGTCATTCACTACTACACGAGCACATCAGCGCCCCCATCATAAATGCCGGTTTGACAAAATGTTAAACTGGCACTGATGATGATTTTCCCGCCCTAACCCTCGACCAAATTATCACAAAAAAGTACATGGAATTAGGAGTGTGTGGTTCATGGATTGCAATTTCGGAATACTTCGACCAAATTATCACAAAAAAGTACAGATTTACAGTGTATCACAAAACTACAGATTTAGTACCAAATCTATCTATTTATCTATTATATTATTAAAACAACTTTGAAAGAAGGCACCACGTTCGCTGTGGAGGCTAGAAATTCCCACATTAATCGGAGGAAACGAAAAATATCTACATCGTTAGATCACAGTAAGACTATATTATAACGGCGGAGATCGATCATATATAAATAGATATTAGAGTTGTGAAGATAATACATCTGGTCCAAACATAAATATTTGTTTCAGATATGCAACGGGATCAAATTTCTATTTGAAAGGGATTAGGAGTGTTGTGTAAAGGTCTCGGGCAGCTTGATGTATCGGAATAAAAAAAGGAAAAAGAGAGCGCCATCTAGCGTTTCATACAGGACAATAATTTAGAAAAAAATAGCCTTATACAACTGCACACATTGGTGCATGCACTTCGGCAGCGATGCGCACATACGAGATGGCAGGTTATTGCAAAGTTAACAGTCCAAAAGTACGAGTTATCTGACAAATCAATTTCTTAGGACTACATATTTCTAGCATATTATATTATAGAGATAGCTCAAAAGTCAACTATTACCTTCACGATCAATCAAGGATTAGAAAATCTTATAGTAATTATAAAAAATGATTTTAACCGTTAGATCATAGCGAGTTTAAATTATAACAGATCGATGGGAGTTATATAGAAAATATAAATTGTATCAGTAGAGAAAAACAAAAGTTAAATATAATAAGATATTTCACATAGAACAAAACCGAGTATGACTAGGACATGGACATGACAGTAGGTAGCGAAATCCTATATGGACACGGATCGAATTGGTGAGCATGCAGAACATGTTTTGCAGTCCTTTACAGTTTCAGGGTAGCATGTAGCTTTAAAACAGAAAAGCGTAGAATCCTACATGGATTAAAATTTATAGCAGCGAAGCCCCTTAGACGGCTAAGCGAGCGAAAAAATTACATCAACGCAGCCTCACACAACCAAACCCATGCACAAATCAATATGACACAACTTACTCGAGCATTAAGGCTATTAAGCAGCTGTGAAACCTTGGCTTGATGTGTAGGTCTGGGATGCCGTTGATCTGAGATTAAATACGGGAGCGATTAGGCTAAGCACGTACTTGCACATGCATTGCTCTCTGTGTTTAATCATGGTAACAAGCAGGAAAAGAAAAGGCTACCATAAAAGAGGAAGAAATGAATGTCCATATACATCTATGGTTCACTCTTTTATTTTTTTTTAAAAAAAAAGAATCTCAACATAAGCATAATTTGTCCCCTGCTTCTGGAAGGGTTGTCCCTTCGTACTAATTAATCTTTGTGAACGCAAATACAACTATAGATCAACTAAGGTCTACACGATGAAGTAATATGCGTAGATGTGTGTACTATATTTACATTTAAATGCGACACACTACTCATCAGTGTTCATGGTATTATTATACGCAGATTTAAATTTTTAATAAAAATAAAATCAATTTTAAAATTAAAAAAAGAAAATTAAAAATTCAAGTAGAAATACAATTAGAAATAATTGAAAATAGAAATAAAAACAAGAAATATTGAAAGAAAACTACAATCTATGAAAGATAAAATGAATTTTATTGTATTATTAAGAGGACAATTCGAGGGTCAGCAAAGGAGATGGGCAATGGCGGCTAGCAAGACTTTTACAAACTTTTTAAAAAATAACAAATGATCAGGTTAAAATTTTAAAATCCTAATAATAACAAAGAAGATGGGCAACGGGCTAGCCGTAGAAGTGGCGGTTGACGGGATATCTAACAACTATAAAACAACTCCAACGATAACTAGGTTTGATTTTTAAAATCCAAAAATAATAAAGAAGATAGGTGGCAGGTATGACATAAAGGAGTAGGGTAGTAGTTGTTGACAGGATTGTAGAAACTAAAAAAAAAAAAGAGATAATCCATTATATGCCACTGACTTTATCATGTTCTACAATATGCCATCGACTTTTGCTTAACTTCTACGATTTACCATCGCCGCCCGGTTAGTCTCCGTTAGTACTGTACAAATTTGTCAAAATGACCAAAATATCCCTGGGACAAAAACTTTCAAAATTTGGATAAAAATTCTGAAATGTCAGATTTTAAGTTTTTGGCCAAATTTTGGATGTTTACAAGCTTATGTTCATAATATGATATTTTGATAATTTTATCCAAATTTTGGAAATCTTTGTTCTAGGGGTATTTTGGTCATTTGGACAAAAATGTACCGTGCTAACGGAGGCTAACTGGACGGCGATGGTAAATCGTAGAAGTTAAGCAAATGTCGATGGCATATTGTAGAATGTGACAAAGTCAGTGGTAAATCGTAGACGTGTGACAAAGTCAGTGGTATATAATGGATTCTCTCAAAAAAAAATTCTCAACGATGATCGAGCTTGATGCTTACAATCCCAATTAGAAACCTTATAATAATAAGGTTTATTTTTTTAAAATTACTAAGATAATAAGATAACTATTTAATAAATTTTAAAAAAAACCACGTGTAAAGAATTTTAGATAATTTTAAACAGTGCTAACCGTGCAATTACGCGGGCCACCCTGCTAGTTTATCACCAAACTACAGATTTAAGGCTAAGTATCATAAAAATGCACATTTAAATTGAAGTTATCACAAAACTACAGATTTTGAAGTTTAAATCCCTAACACCATTGTTATGTTGGAGCTATAAACATTATTGCTTTGTGACCAAATTGGTTCTAAACCTGTAGTTTTGTGATAATTTAGTTACTAAACATGTAGTTTTGTGACACTTCATCTTAAATGTGTAGTTTTGTGATCAATTTGGTGTTAAATGTGTAGTTTTGTGATACATCGAGTTAAATCTGTAGTTTTCTAATAATTTGGTCATAGTATATGTACTTTTGTGAAATATACTCTTTTTTTTATAAAACTGATATTTAACTTGTAGTTTTCTAATACGTTAATTTTTAAATTTGTAGCCTTGTGTAAAATATGATATTAAATCTGTAATTTTGTGATAGATTGATAAAATATCTGTAGTTTTATAAAATTTACTTATGTATTTTTCAACTTTCTGATATTAGTAAAAGTAATGCAAAGGATATACTAATCTACAATGCACACAGTCCAATAGGAAAACAAATACATGACAACATTTGTAACATGAAAAAAAATTAACCGGCAGACATTAGAGCACATAATATAATGGGAGAACTAATTAATCAAGTACTATTCAATTTAAGTTCCTCCATTTGAAAAAAATATAAAAGCACAAATACAAATCACACTAAATGAAGAGAGATAAATATAAGATTGCATGGATATGTTAAAGGATTATGAAAATAATGTGAAGATGATTTGATATGTTTCATGTTTGATCTCTAGAATATAATAAATTATAGATTTGAATGTACGTGTTAAGATGTAATAATTGTCAATGGAAAATGATGTGTCATGTTTACATGTTAAATTTTAAGATATACTCCGTAGTGTATTGTAACCATACAGAAGAAGATATAGATGAGACATAACAGTTCTCGTGATATTTGTCTCCAACCATGAAGCGATCCGGAAGGGAGAAAGGCGGCGACAATGTCACCGTTAGGACGAACAAGAAAGCGGAGTACATCTCAGGGCTCTCAGAGGATTGCCTTGCTCTTGCAATCTCCTTGACGACTCCCATGGACGCGTGCCGCTGCTGTGCCGTCTCCAGGGCCTTCCAAAAAGCGGCTAATTCCGACTCTGTGTGGAGGCACTTCTTGCCGAAGGACTACCTCTCCATCCTGGCTCGTGCCGACGATCGTGTGCATTTCACTTCCGAGAAGAAGCTCCTCGTCAGCCTTGTCAAAGACCACGTCCTCCTCGACCAACACAGCAAGGTACGTAATAGGGAAAATATTTCTATCCCTTAAAAGGACATTCTTTGTTTTTTCCGTTTTACCTAAATAGCTATCAAATTTTCTTTAAAAAAATTATATGATAGGTCAATATAAAATATGTCATTACACGGACATGTAATTTCAAATTTAATATATATAAGTACAAACAAAAATAACAAATTTGATTGTGAATAATGTGTATTATTCGTAGTGGAATTTATTATTTCCCTTTCTATCTATAAATGTTAAATTTGAATTGCATGTTTTTTTTATAACTTTTATGGTGATATGCACAAAAGAGGATATCCCTTAAGTTCTAGTTCGATTAATTCCTCCCGCAAAAGGATTAAGGAGAATTTGGAGAATAATTCCACGCCTATTGAGGTATGGGATTAATCCTCTGTAATCCCTCTCTCTTGAGATTAACCGAACAAAGTCTAAAGGATGAAAACCCGCTTCCCACGTACTCCCTTCGTCCCGAAAAAAACAAATCTAGGCCTGAATATGACATATTATAGTACAATGAATCTGGACAGAGGTATGTCAAGATTCGTAGTATTACGATGTGTCACATCTAGTACTAGATTGGTTTTCTATGAGACGGAGGGAGCAATAACATAAAGCTTTAGTATGAATTTCTTCAATATAGTATTACCAACTTTTGTTATCGTAATGTTAACTGAATGAAGGCGATTCATTATACATTGCACGCAGAGTCTTTGGTTGGAAAGAACAAGCCTAGCCAAGTGCTACTTGCTATCATCGAGATCATTACCGATAGCATGGGAAGACCATCCCCTGAAATGGAGATGGATCTCCTTACCCGATTCCAGGTACGCGTTCCAACCTACTGTAGCAATGTACAAGATAAATTTAACGTTAGCTCATTTGTTTGTTTCCCTTTTGCAAAGATAGGTATATATATATATATATAGGTAACATATCTCATGCACACAAACCTTCACGTGTACATATCATGCACACCAACTAACAAATATTACTAAAAATTCTATAAAAAAATTGTACATATTGAAATACTTTCAATAGTATTATACATACATGTAAAGCATCATCTTCAAATTCATTTTACATATAGAGAAAAAAAGACAATAATGATATAAACTCGTAGTTTTAAAACTGTCAGAGTTTTTGTTTTCTAGGCTAAAGTATATGGACATTTTTTTCTAGATTTTTAGTGACGTTTGTTAGTTGGTATGCACGGAGTGTGCACATGAAACTTGTGTGCATGTGCATGGGATATATTCCCTCATATGCAATGCACATCTTTTAGAAATGTTTGTCAAAGAAGTACGTAGTCTGGACGAATATACAAAAGCATTAAGAAATAAACTACAAAGAAATTATCCATCAGATAATCTTTAAATTCAATATAATAATAACTAGTATTCGGTTTGATTTGATTTTCTTTTTATCAATTTAAGCAGAAACCAAAGTTTTCTCCCTGTTTCAGGTTTGAAGAAGTAACTGAGCTTCTAAAGGTCTGCTGGCTCGATTTATGTGGCAGAGTCAACTGCAGAGAGCTCTCACCCAACACAGAATATGCAGCCTACCTCGTCTTCAAATTGACAGATGATTCGTACGGCCTTGATTGCCAGACACAAGAGGCAGACATCACCATGGACGATCAAGTAGTGTCTGCCAAGCGGACCATCTCTTTCTACCCACGCCCACGCCCACGCCCACGCCCATCCACACGAGAGACACTTTCTAACATGGGTAGAATCGAAGAAGCAGGACAAGCAGAGGAGCCAAGCTACCCAAGAGAACGAGGTGATGGCTGGCTGGAGGTACAACTAGGGCACTTCTACAACGACCTAGAAGACACTGGAGTGGTTGTTATCCGCCTCAAGGAGCATATCCAGCTCAACTGGAAGAAAGGACTTATCTTGGAGGGTATGGAAATTAGACACAACATATAAGTCTTTGAGGAAGATACAGAAAAATGGAGCAAGTATGTTAGAAGACAAAATTAAATAATGCAGCATTGAATATGCACAAAGAGCAGTCATGATTCAACCAGTGTTCAAAAATCCTGGCTGTAAGCAATTGGTTACCGCTCCAAAGCCGATGAACCAACATTGGCATACTGAACAGAACAATTTAAATTCAACTTTGGAAGTATGCCAACTTCTTATCTTTCATGGTTATTTGTTGTTATATTTCTAAAGGAAAATGAAATATTCGCATTCAGTTCTATAATTATATCAATTGCCACACTTGTGGTGGAACTATTGATATGTTGTATGTATACTTCTGTGATGCATGTCTTTATGGACTATTGCATCATAATCATTATGTTCTATTTGTGATGAATTCAATAATGCTATATATGTTGGATCTTGAATTTTTTTCCCTTTTCTTATGCCAAATTTCTGGCAGGTTACTGTGATTTCGAAATTCAAAATTTCGGACCGACATTTTGTCTGATAAAAACCAGTTATCTGTTTTCAGGGGTACCAATATTTAAAAGAGAGTTTTTTTTCACTAAGTTTTCACTTAATCCCTTCTATATCCCTGACTTATGTTTCGTCCCTTGTGTGCCTTTAAGTGTTCATTTCATTACCCTATGTTTATGGGTATGTCTCGGTAATTGCACTTCATTTACTGAAATTATCATATCAGTGAAAACATGTCTATAATTGGTTAAAGCAAGTATGCATTTTGTATATCTACAAGGTATAAAATCCTTTCCTACCAGTTCCATCAGAAGAACCATGATGAATGTCCACAACCACAAGCATCCATTGACCAAAAGGTGACACTAGATTTCACAGATGCAACATTGCCAGGATGACGCTGACCACCCCTCAAAGTAAAAAAATCAACCCAATGTAACAGCAGATTATGCCACCAGGTATTATTATTACATGAAAAGAACATGCAGACATCTTAAGTTGGCAGTAGTACTTGCAGCCAACTGCAATCATCTTTTCACTATTTGGCCTCCATTCAACAGCTTTAACATCGTTTTGTCGGTCACTTGTTAGAATGTAGGATTCTTTAATATTTGTTTGAAGGATTCTTTAATATTCTTTAATAATTTTTCTGTTTGCAAATGAAGACATATTATTCGTAAGAGTGGCAAATAATTGAGTCACTAAGATATGATAAAGAACCAACTCACATCGCACGAAGGGAAGAGCATTTGTTTGAAGGACTCAGCTATGGTGGAAGCTAAACTTGTTCTGGGGACAATCTCAGAAGGCTCAGCAGCTTCAGTGATAGCAGGAGGCTCGTGGGTGGCAACAAGAGCATCCGACTGGAAAGGAATCGGGCTGAAGACCATTTCCCTGGAAACCCCAAATTGAAGTTTCAATTAGAGGCCTAATAATAAAATTAGTCTTGTGAATGAAAAAAGAAAGACGAAATTATGCGAGGCGGAGGAGGAAGGGGGAAGATGGGAGTGTACTGACGAGGACATCCCCGTAGGCATCCTTGGCTCCATCGTCGGACACCGCATCCGCCGCAACTGCAACAAACAGACTTGGAATGAGCTTGGAGACAGCAGAGAGAGGGGGAGCAGGGAGTGGAGATAGCACACCTAGGTCGCGGTTGATCTCGCAGATGGTGACGGCGCCGGGCGGAGGGAAGCTGGGCATCGTCGTTGTCTTGCGTCGGCGAGCGGCGGCCGGTGCTCCGCGTCGCAGGACGGCGGGTTAAACCCTTGACTCCCCCAGAGACCTGAGTGCCCGCAGGCTACAGCCCAAGGCGACTTGGGCCGGAAGCCCACAAGCATACTGGGCCGATATTGTATGTGATGGAATTGGAGTTCTGGGCCAAAAATAGGAAAAAGTCCACCTCGATTCCCTTAATTGTTCACCGAATCTAATTCGTGACCCTTAACTAGAAAACCGGGTAAGACGACTCCCCCAATTAGTAAAACCGGTACAAATTGACTCCTAAGGCAGTATTGTGGGCGGTATCCGATGACGTGGCACCTTGACCGTTGTCAACACTACTGACTCAACTGAGTATGGTGAGAAATAGATAGCTGACAGTGGGCCATCGTGAGCTGAGTCAGATTAGGACCGACATGTGGGCTCTTTTTTTCATTGACCGATGGGGCGACTGCTTGGGCGGCGCTGGGGGGCGCGTGCGCGTCGGTAGCAGTGGACTGCGGCCGTCCCTCCTTCTCTTCTCATCAAGATCCAGTGATAGCGGCGGCGGTGGAGAAGACCAGCGCGAAGGCCGGGTGGAGTGGTGGCGGCGACGGTGGCGCCCCCCTCTCCCTCTCCTTCCTGGGGGCCGGCGTTGCATGCGAGAGGAAGAGAGGGGTCGGGCGTGGCGATGGCGGCGACGGGCGGGGGTGTGCGCGCTGGAGCGGAGGTGGTGGTGTGAGGGGCCGGAACGGTGGCGGAGAGGCGCGGCACCATCGTCACGATCCGGTGATGGCGGCGACGGTGGAGAAGGCCAGCGTGGAGGCCAGGCGGATTAGTGGCAACGTGTCACGCCCAGAAATTCCCGAATAGAATTCTAAGCAGAATGTGCATTAAAATCCCTGTCCAGGACCGGCCGGGGTACATAAACAACAATGTTGACATTCAGATCCACGTCTTACAAACATCATAAAAGTCTTACATAAATGCAGCGGAAAAACGAAAGACAACAGGAGCTAAGCCTTGACTAGAACTGCAGCGGGAACACCACTCCACAGGCATCCTCGACGGCACGGACAAAGCCTACTCCTCGGAGAAACCTCCATCTGACACATACTCGTACTCTGGGGTTGGGAAAAATAGAGCAAGACTGAGTACTACCCACTGTACTCAGCAAGTCATACCGGAATAGGGGTATGATGCAGGGAATTATCAAAGGAGAGCTAGAGTGGTTCATTTGCATAAAGCGAGCATTTATAAACAGAAGTTTAAAGAAGAAAACAGTCGTAATAATTAATCAATATTAATCATCCACTGTCCAACGCTATACCATGGTGCGACAGGCCCAACCATCCACCTATACTATCCAATTTCAATAGACTAAACTAGGGTGAGACTAATCACGGTGAATCTGGTTGACCACCCATAACCGTGGGCATGGCTATTCGAATAGTTTTACTCTGATCAGAGGTGTACAACTGTACCCACAAGACACAGCCCCACGACACGTTTCCGTGCGCCGACATGCCACCACGACATACCGAAAAGAGGCCGTGACAGGACCCTTCGCATAACCCCCTCTAACCAAGCACACCACACCTCAGGTTTCACCCCCACTCCTCGCAAGGCAGCGGGCAGTCCCCTCTCGTGCCTAGGTGAATCCGGAAGCGACAGAGGCCGTCGCAGGGCCCGCCCCGCTCCATCACGCCCACCCTTGCCTGGATGCGTCAGCTAGAGGAAAGCTACACTACAAGCCCAGCCGTTGCCCACGCTGGCTTGTGGTAAGTACGATAAGTTCTTCCAGGGCATCCCGCGAACCGGTCCTTAACTGCCATGGGTGCGACCAGCAAAACCATGCACCCACAGCCCACCATGTGATTTATTTTAATTAACCAACACCAAAGCGGTGGCACTAATCCAACAATACCATTAGAACCAACAGTCTAAACATTAATAGGATTTTCCCCATTGTGTACTAGTTGAACTAAGCATGGCTAAGCAACTCCTAGTCCAACGTCTATTCATGTTATAACCCAAGCTAACAAAGGAGCAAGGTACCAAAATAGCATAGCTGTAACAATAGGTAAACATCCCATAATAACATTATAAAACGATGCAGTATTTGAAGAAAAAAAGTAGAGCATTTGCAATATAGGATCAACATGTTCAAGTGACAAGCATGACTTGCCTTGCTCTGCTGCTGGAGGAACCTCGGCGACTATTTCGAAGTACACCGGAGCGTCGGAAGAACCGGAATCTAAGCGACATACAAAGCAAACAATGCAAACAGGCTATAATACTACTGAAACAGAGAACAAAACCATTTTTAATGGATTCTACACATTTTTCTTGATTTACTGAGACTTGAATGGGCTTAAACGGAGCTCGGATGAATTAGTTATGAATTTTAGAAGATTCACTGTGTTTATTACTATAACAAAAAGTCCTTAAATAATTTATTGCGCAATAATTTCTAGGGCTGACGTCATCAAGGGGGGGTGGCGCCGACGGGCGGGGCCCACTGGTCAGCGGCTCAAAGGGGGGAGAGGGGCGCCGGCAAGTGGGGCCCCCGGGTCAGCGGCCCAAGGCTGTCGGTCCACCGTGGACCGGGACCACGCGGGTGATCCACCGCCGGTCCACGGGACTGACGGCCCAGATCGGCCCCGAGCCGATCGGGCGGTGGCGATAGAGGTGGCCGCCGGGCTCGGCTCGGCATCAAAGCCGGCCGGACGGCCAAGGCTAGCGGCGACGACACGCGGCCGACGGCGACGGCGACCGGCGGCACGGGAGGCGGCGGCGGCGGCCGAAGGCGACGGCGCATGACTTGAAGCGGCGGCGCGGCACTAGGAGGGAGAGGGAGGGGAGTAAAGGGGAGAGGACGCCTCACCGAGGGTGGTCGGTGCGGAGGAAGACGACGGCGAACGGCGACGGCGAGCCACGGGAGGACGACGGCAACTGGCGGACGGGCTTCGGGGTGCCCTAAGGAAGGAGGAGAGAGAGATTAGAGAGAGGGAGATGAACCACGGCGGCCGGCATCCATGGCCGAAGGCGGCGGTAGAGGTAGAACTCACCGGAGCGCGAGGGGATGCGAATTCCGGCGACGAATCCCGACGGGGAAGGGGCGGACCCCTTCTAGAAGTAATCTAGAAGTAAGTAATAATACTACTATACTCCCTCCATTAGAAAAAAAAAACTCAATCCGACCCCTTCTAGGATCATGAATTTGGATAAAGGTAGTCCAGATTTATTGTATTAGGAAAGATCAAATCTTCTTCTAGGTTGATTTTTCTTTTTTACGAAAGGAGTATAGCACTAGTGATTACATTAGTTTAATCGTCAAATTAAACATATGGTGATGGATTTAGTATGATGTGTGCGCAGATTGCAGCGGCATATGGAGTGAATGGGCCATATCACGGTGCATCGGCGTGGCTTCCTATATGGAAAGTTGGGGTGGGACCCTCTAAATTCTCCAAGAGCTACCTCGCCATCGCCAGTCCAACAGTCAGGGAATTTACGCCAATCCCAAGCAAAGATCCACCCAACATTGACAACCAAATTGCTCTCGAAATCGCCGTACATGCCAGTTACCATTTCTATATATTTATTTTTGTACTCCCTCCGTCCGAAAAAAAACCCAATCCGTATGTCCAGATTCAAACCCAGGATTGGGTTTTTTTTGGGACGGAGGGAGTATGTGTATGTTACCGGCCAGTTATCACTTTTATATGTATGTATACCATATGTGTCACGTATATACCAACGTATGTTACATTAATTTGTATGCAGGTTTACCCTCAATTTGTTGGTGACGATCTTCCTCGGCTCTACATATACTCCACTGTAAAGTGTCTCTCCTACTTCCTCCGTTCCACAATATAAGTCATTCTAGCATTTTCCACATTCATATTGATGTTAATGAATCTAGATTATATTGATGTTGATGAATCTAGATTCATTAACATCAATATGAATGTGGGAAATGTTAGAATAACTTACATTGTGAAACAGAGGGAGTACCTTGTAACGAATTGCATACATACTGTTTTCATTAGAAGTACAAAAATTATTTGGTCACTTTTATTTAATTTGAATATATTTCACAGAAAATTGAATGTTTGAATTAAATACCAAAAATAAATATTCAGTTGTTTCTTGACATGTAGGCCCCTATGAATCTCCTAATTCTTAGTACGATAATTATTATTATTATTATTATTATTATTATTATTATTATTATTATTATTATTATTATTATTATTATTATTATTACTACTACTACTACTACTACTACTACTTTCCTGTGATGTATTAATAGAAGGATCACATAATTCTTTTATTCAATATTGCACATGATGGATAATCAACTTTCAGGATCAGTAGGAGTCCTCTACTCCTCTTACCTGCATATATAGTGGTAAGATAGTTAGATAGAGCACTAGCTAGATTTAAAACAGCTAGCTAATTTTCTTAAAACTCATTTTTTTTTCTTTAAGAAGATGACACAAATTAATTAGGTGCATGCTAGTTAAAGTTGGTGATGTCAGCTGGTATGTACAGCACAGTCTACAGTGCTCTATAGCTACTCACTGGTGTAATTGATGCATGGGATATACTATATATGCAGAACGATGGTGGCGTGAAATTAAAGTGCTTCAACCTTGAGTGTTCTTTCGTCCAGACCAGCAAAAAGCACGCCATTGGTGCTAAATACGACAAGTTTTCCACGGTTGGTGGAACCACCTACTTCACCCACGCCGTAATATATACAGGGTGCGTACGTCCTCTGTCCTAAAACATACTTTCTTTCTTTAATGTATGACATCATTGACTTTTTTTATCGTTTAATTATTTATTTTATTTAAAAATTATGTAATTATCATTTATTTTATTATAACCTGATTTATCATTAAATGCTCTTTAAGCATGACATAAATATTTTTATATTTGTACAAAAATTTGGAATAAGACAAATGGTTAAACGTTGTTTAAAAATTCAACAGCGTCATACATTAAAATACATAGGGAGTATATAATATTATCTTGTTGCATTGTGTATAAACATCACTCAGCTGCTAGCTAGTTAGAAATACTTTTTTTAAGTATCTAGAAATATACTTATATATTAAGGATGAAGAAGAGAATGGTACGCGGCACGTATATATTTATTGCAATGATTATGGGATACATATATGTAATAAAAGGAGATTGATTAATTATATACTAGTAATTAATATATCCATGCTAACGCTACGACGATATTTGACAATATACCTTAATGCATTTTGAATAAAATTTTCTTTATAAGAAAATTATTTGTCATATTATAATGTCCTAAATAATTATATACTTTGATGCTTATCTCCATATGAAACACATGTGATATTATCTTGTTAAACTGTAAGTCTATATATATAATCCCAAAAATCACAATTTAGAAATCACATCTCAATTTTCAACCAGCAAACATAACAATAAATTACATGCTCCACACATTTTATTCAATAAAATCAACCATAGAAATCACAAATGACTAACACTTGTGTAGGAAGACATAGAGCTAGCATGAGTAATCTATGCTATATATTGGGAAAGGGATAGCTAGGAGGCTTCTCAATCCGTATCGCAGGACCATTAATTTTGTTTTATCAACAGAACTTGTTTTAGTATTCAGAAATTAAATTGATTAATTATATATGAGTGGATTATGCAGGATGATGGGCCGGCGGTGTGGTGGGTGTCGCTGATGGATGAGCCGATCGGCTACTTCCACGAGAGCGCGTTCGCGGCGGCCCTTCATCGAGAGCTTCCACAACGAGATGGGAGGGCATGTGCTGGACAGGAGGCCGGGAGGGCGGCACACGCTCACCCCGATGGGCAGCGGCATGTACCCCTCCGATGGCCTCCAGAACGCAGCCTGCATCCATGCCTACCTCGCCATCGCCTACACCGGCGCCGACCAGGTCGACGACCCCGTCAACACCATCGTCACCCACCCCAAGTGCTACGACGTCAAGGACGATGGCCCCGACCTCTACCGCCCCGGCATCAATGTCGCCTTCGGTGGCCCTGGTGGATACGACTGTGATCACAATTAGTAATAATTAATTAACTACCTCATCTCTCTTTCATTATGTAACATGAATGAATAATTCATGAATGTGGGGTAGTGTTTGAAAAACTAATGAAAAATCAAGTGTTGTTTTGGGAAGATGTTCATTACACAGCGACAAAAGAAGTAAAAAATATACATTATTTTTAGAGTTTTTGCAGTTATATATATGTTTATGAAAGAATTATGAAAATATACACATACCGTGGTACGAGGACGTGTGACTAATTGTTTGGCGCAGTAGGGGACAAACGGCTAGGTCAATCTTCCCAATCGGCTACCACGTGCCACGGCGCGGGATTGTCCCAACCATCGGTCCGGCACCTTCGCGCCACGCCAAATAATTGGTCGTACGTTCACACGTAACGGTACGTGTATATATTTTTCTATTTTTTTCAAGAGTATGTATATAACTGAAAAAGCCAAAAACAATGTATAATTTTAATTTCTTTTCTCTGACGTACACCAAGTAATGGTCCATAGCTAGCAATAGCTATGTATTGTGCATACATATAGACAAGTATTTTTTTTAAAAAAATTAAATAACTATAGTGGTATGTGAGAAATGAGGAATATTTCCTCGAATGAAACAGTTTTCAACGTTTCTTATCCATCGAGAGACAAGGAAGAAGTGTTGAACCCGTGGCGTCGGCTCCCCGCTCCCCCAACTCGCGCGGTTGCTGGTTGCTGCCGCCATCGCTTCCTCCCATTCTCTTCTCCACGACGGGGTTACCGAGCTCCGGCGAACCCGCCATGGCGGACTGGCCGACGGCAGAGCCGAGGCGAATCAGCGGCAGACAGGAGAACCTCCCCAATACGCTCTCCTTTTCCAGTTTCCCCAACTCTAGCTAGAAGCCAATCAGAAGCGCCAGCCAGGGGAAAGCGGGGAGTCGTCGATCCCTCTCGTCGCCGTTGCTCTCGTCGGCATCACCTGACATTATTGTGCATGAGCATTCGACGACCTAACACCCGGTATAGTTTGCTTCCTCCACCTCGAGCACAAGCTGTTCGATGAAATGCCTACCAAGGTTAAGGTTCTGTCACCTTTTTTTTTTGAATTCATTGAATATAGAAGGGAACAATATTTACAAGTAAGGAGTAATGGGATTTACAGAAAAGACGATCGGAACTACGGCAACATCTCTGCTAGTCGTTTGGCTCCCGCCAAAGCCCAAGATTTCGACTCCTGGTTCTGTCACTTTCTTGTTCCAAAACTGATGAGCATCCTGCGTTCCTTTGCTATTTTGCACAACCTTGTGGAACAATAATAAAAGAAAATAATTAGTCTTCCATATTTGGTTGTAGTTCTATAGATGACAAGTTAAAGTTAGTTCATCTTTTTGGTATATTACACATAAGAATCCTTCGAATTCGTTTGTTGCAGATTGATAAGTCGACATTGATTCACATATCCATTTTTGCATGCTGATGGTGTTTTCTGTGCTCTAAGTAAGGTCCGGATCTGAATATAAAACTGAATGGCATCTGTAGTGTTTGGTCAAAGGAATGTGTGTGTCTTTCCCCTGAGGAGGCACATATTGGATGAGGTGTTTCAGCATGGTCCTTGTAATTGTAGCACACAGAGGAGGTGGAAAAAGCCAATTGATTCAGCAAGAACTCGTCTGGAGGGCAGAATAAGGGATCATAAACTGGACAAGCTGATGATTCAACTGAAGAACCTGAGGCTAGCTTTGGATTTGCATGAGTTCATATCTCAGCAGAGGAATGGCTACGCATCTCTCCAACTCCTCTCCAGGTGGAGACATGAAGTCGGGCTAAACATTGAGATTGGGGCTTTCCTTAAGAAATATCCCCACATCTTCGACATTTATGTGCACCCAATAAAGAATAACCAATGCTGTAAGGTCACTCCAAAGATGGCTGATTTGATTGCAGAAGAAGATGCTGCCATCTGGGAAAATGAGCCTGCTATTGTTAAACGGCTGAAGAAACTCCTCATGCTGTCGACAGATGGAACTCTGAATATGCATGCACTGTGGCTCATAAGAAGAGAACTTGGGTTGCCCAATGACTAAAGGTGCTCTATACTACCAAACCATCGGTCAGAGTTTTCTCTAGGTTCCCCCGATACTCTGACATTTGTCACTAGGGATGAAAATTTAGCTGTAGCCGATGTTGAAGAATGGAGAGTGAAGGAATATACAGAAAAATGGTTAGCTGAATCTGAGACAAAATATTCTTTTCCTATAAACTTTCCAACCGGCTTTAAGATTGAGAAAGGTTTTAGGGAAAAGCTTGGTAACTGGCAGAGGCTTCCCTACACCAAGGCTTATGAGAATAATGAATTGCATCCAATCCATAATGTTGAGCAGCTCGAGAAACATATTGTTGGCATTCTTCACGAACTTTTAAGCTTGACAGTGGAAAAGATGATACCACTTGAGAGGTTCTCCCATTTCAGAAGACCTTTTGATATGGAGGTAAACCTGAGGGAACTTATTCTTAAGCACCCTGGCATTTTCTACATCTCAACCAAAGGAAGCACACAAACTGTCCTCCTTAGAGAGAGTTACAGTAAGGGATGCTTGGTTGATCCTAACCCTGTCTACAATGTAAGAAGGAAAATGCTAGATCTTATTTTGTCAGGATGCCATGGGATTGATGAAACGGATGGTCCAATTCAGTTAGTTGAGGAGCACAATCAAGAAAGCAGTAATGTGTCATAGAATCACATGTGGCAGACAGATTCCGGATGCCTTGTCGGAAGCTCAAAGTGACATTTATCAAAGAATTAGCTATTTTAATCTCTGACATTGTTTATGGGCTTATGGGAGTACAATGTTGATAATGGTATGAACTTGAGACGTCGGTGGTGGAGCATCATCGGTTGAGGAATGTACTGATGTGCAAGCTAAGAAAGTCAGCTGTCCTGAGGGCCTACTCTGCACCCAGGGAAGAATGGATGCATCACGGTGCTTAGCAGCTAACAAAGGAAGATGCGCTTGAGCAGAATCAGTTGTCAACCTTGGTTCCTGTTCGACAGATCTACTATTATTTTTACGGTACTCCACTGATTTATTTTCACTGAAGAGATAGGTCCAATGAAGATTTAAGGGCAGTCATTGATGCTTTGAACTGGTCTATCATAAATGTTGAAACAGAACTCACGAGTGTTCAACTAGTGTATTGCTCTCGATCCCCCTTCAGAGGGTAACATTTACATATTTATACTAGATTACATGCAAAGGAAATTACAACCCTACCCCTATCTCTGTAGCTACCCTGAGGTGGCTGACAAGTGGGCCTGCCAACGGTCTGGGAGTCCATTCGCCGGACAGGGAGACAACGGCGCCCATTAAGGGGGGCGGTATGGCGCCATCATGATGCTAGCCTTTACCCGGGTAATAGCGGGCTTCGGGTAAAGACTAGCATCGGCCTTCACATCGCCAGTCGTGCCATGACGTCGGTGGTGGTTGGAGGATGAGTAATGCGCTTTTATGGCGCCCCATACTCGTTCCTGGTGTCTTCCCTAGGCTCTGGCCTCGGAGCCATGTCAAGAGCTCTGGAGCCCTTGAGCTGGCTCATGGGCCTCTGGGGCCCCCGAACCGGCGCCGGGGCCTCCGGTGGCCCATGGCTGGGCTCCGGGATCCTCCGGGCCTTCCGGTTAGCTTCAAACTTCCCGGAGCCAACTGCCCTCTTCGGGCTCGGCCGGCTTCCTAGGCCATCGGAATGGGTCCTCCCTACGGAGACGGGCTCCGCAGGGTGCTGGCGGCGGGCCTCCGGGCGGAGGCCCTATCTCCTCCGGAGCCACCAGGGAGTGAATGGCGCAAGATCGCAATCCTTCCCCCAACAATAAAAACACTTATCATTTCTTAAGTGGAATTTTTTTAAGAACAGGAGCTGTGCATAGTGCAAGACCTGTCAAGCTAACTGGAATATAGAAGAGACGACAGCAGCCAACAGAGGTCAGAAGCTATTGCACCCAATTATCATCATCCTCAAATCAATTGAAAACTTGCTGAATGAAAGGTGCTGTTGATAAGGAGTGCAACAATTTCTTCCATACATAAATCTCTATTTAGCTGTGTTGTCTATAAATTTGTTGACCAATGAATAATATTTTAGTAATAGTTATAATGCAGTTGTTTGGAATATGATACTATGATTCTTCAGAAGTGAATCACTTTTCTAGCATCCATATTTCTACATGCATCCTTACCAAGAGTCACCTGGACTTTGGACTTACTTTCCATAACTTGCATCACACTAAGTTACAGTGTTTGTTCCAAGCTATAATATAATCGTAGTATTGTTTGTCCCCGTATGGACGGACCTGGACCTGGACCTGAAGCATCCACAGAAGCATAGCCCAAGATGAGAGATGATTGGGATAGTTCTCTGGACAGTGATGTGGCATCAGAAGTTCAGAACTCTCAAGTTCATGTCCCTGTTCAACAGCGACTTCCCTGACTTTGATCCATCTATTTCCTTGACCATTCCAGCAAGTCAAATGAAGAGATAAGAGTCATCCTGAAGAAACGTCATTCGGCTGTAACTATATGCATGAGGGACCTACCGATTGATCAATTGTTTCAAGCACTGCCGAATGTTTCTTGGGCAAATACTACGGACACTTGTTTTGGCAATATATTCAAGGCAAATGTCATTTCTCATAGAAAAGTCCAATTAGAAGTGCTCCTCTGCAGCATAACAATTTTTAAAAATTCAAAATCGGCAGATAAGTATTCCAAAATGTCACACCAGTTGCACTGTGAAATTATGACTAAAGACCAGTTCTTTATCATGCAACAAACTAGTAGTCAGGCTATGCTCATCCAAACTCTAAAGCTCAGACCATCTCTCCAAGACTGCAACAATGGATGCTCCATTTCTTACTACTTCCCTTGCTGTTCTGGCCATCCTCTTTTTGCTTGCTCTACCATGGAGTGCTGCAACTCATGATATTCTACCACTGAAATCCTCTCTATTTGTTGAAGAGTATGAAACCAACATCCTGCAGTCATCTGATGGCACATTCTCATGTGGCTTCTACAACATCACTAAAGCCTACAACATCACTAGCGCCTTCACCTTCTCAATTTGGTACTCCAATTCAGCTGACAAGGCCATCGTATGGAGCGCAAACCGTGGCCGTCCCGTGCACTCAAGGAGATCAGAGATCACTCTGCGCAAGGATGGAAACATAGTCCTCACTGACTATGACGGCACAGTCGTGTGGCAAACTGACGGTAAATTCCCTAATGTTCGATATGTTCAATTATTGAACACTGGTAACCTTGTCTTGAAAAACTCCAGTGAAAACATTGTTTGGCAAAGTTTCGATTCACCGACAGACACTTTGCTTCCTACTCAACGCATTCTCGCTACAACAAAGTTAGTCTCTACCACTGGGTTACAGGTTCCTGGTCACTATTCCTTCCGTTTCAGCGATCAGTAGATATTGTCACTTATATATGATGACGCTAATGTTTCCGGTGTATACTGGCCAGATCCTGATTACCTGTACTATGAGAATAATAGGAACCTTTATAACAGTACAAGGATAGGTAGTCTTGATGATTATGGAGAATTTTTTTCGAGTGATCTTGCTAAGCATCAAGCCCGTGTTGCCTCTGATAGAAGTTTGGGGATTAAAAGGAGGCTTACCTTGGATTATGATGGTAATCTTAGACTCTATAGCTTGAATAACTCAGATGGAACATGGACAATTTCATGGATTGCTCAACCTCAAACATGCATGACTCATGGTTTGTGTGGTCCATATGGAATCTGCCACTATTCACCTACACCAAGATGTTCATGCCCACCTGGTTATAAGATGAGGAATCCGGGTAACTGGACACAAGGTTGCAAGCCTATTGTCGAAATTGCATGCGATGGTAAACAGAATGTAACATTTTTGCAACTTCGAAACACTGATTTTTGGGGTTCTGATCAACAACATATTGAAAAGGTACCCTGGGAGGTGTGTTGGAACACTTGCATAAGTGATTGCACATGTAAGGAATTTCAGTACCAAGAAGGAAATGGTACATGCTATCCAAAATCTTTTCTCTTTAATGGAAGGACTTTCCCGACACCTTTTGTGCGAACGATGTATATCAAACTTCCTTCAAGTTTGGATGTTTCTAAAAAACCCATTCCACAGTCTAGTATACATGATTATACACCAAGTAGACTTGACTGTGATCGTGTAAACACAATAACCACAGAGGCAGTTCGTAACATGAATAAGATTGGTGGGGAGGAACCAAAATGGTTCTACTTCTATGGGTTTATCGGTGTGTTTTTCATTGTTGAGGTTTTCTTCTTCGCATTTGCATGGTTCCTTGTCTTGAGGAAGGAGATGTGGTCATCTGAAGTATGGGCAGCTGAGGAAGGCTACAGGGTGATGACTAGTCATTTTCGAATGTATAGTTATAGAGAGCTGGTTAAGGCAACTGAAAGGTTTAAACATGAGCTTGGATGGGGAGGTTCAGGAGTCGTCTATAAGGGAATATTGGATGACGATCGAGCAGTGGTCATAAAAAAGTTGGAAAATGTCACGCGAAATAGGGAGGAGTTTCAGGATGAGTTGCATGTTATTTCAAGAATCAACCATATGAACCTAGTAAGAATTTATTGTTTTTGCTCAGAAAGATTCCATAGGTTGCTGGTCTTAGAGTATGTTGAGAATGGATCATTGGCTAATGTACTGTTCAACAGTAAAATCTTGTTAGATTGGAAGCAAAGGTTTAATATTGCTTTAGGCGTTGCAAAGGGACTGGCTTATCTTCACCATGAGTGCCTAGAGTGGGTCATTCACTGCAACCTAAAGCCAGAGAACATTTTGCTGGATGAGAACTTAGAACCTAAGATCGCTGACTTTGGGTTGGCAAAGCTGCTTAGTAGATCTGGCTCTAAGCAGAATGTTTCACGAGCACGAGGGACCATAGGTTACATTGCTCCAGAATGGATATCTGGTTTACCAATAACAGCAAAGGTTGATGTATATAGTTATGGAGTCGTTCTTCTTGAGCTAGTGTCAGGAAAACGAGTCTTTGATCTGATCATAGGAGAGGATAAGACGAAGGTGCATGAGATGCTCAAGAAGTTTATTAAGATGATTTGTTATAGATTGGACAATGAGAAATCATTGTGGTTAGCAGAGTTCGTAGATTTCAGAGTGGGTGATGAATTCAACTACTTGCAAGCAAAAACTTTGGTAAAGTTGGCTGTGTCCTGCTTGGAAGAAGATAGGAAGAAAAGGCCAACAATGGAATCAATAGTCGAGAGCCTCCTTTCAGTTGATTTAGCTAGAAGTTAATAAAATAATAATGTACCAAGGGAGAATATTTATAATATGGAGTCCCTTAGTGGTATGTTATTGCTAGGACTATACTAATTCTAGAAGTCTTCATTTCCTAGGATCACCGTAATGTATATAAAGTTCTATATAATTGTGTGTCTTACTTATATCTTGTAAATTTTTCATGTTATTTAGTAATGGTCTAATGGAATGGTGGTGGTATATTTTTCTAGTTTTTTTTATATTGGCAAAGTAATGCACATTTTGAGGTTGCAGTTTTCTGAATTGACCTTTGATCAAATTTCTGCTCAGTAAATTTAGTTGGATCATGTTAGTCTATTTTCCTTGATATGCATATCCCATAACATTATCTATTTTAATCACATATACAATTTTGTGTGGAAGAAAGTCCCAAATACTGTGATAATTACCAAACATGTATTGCAAAAGGTACTCACATGTACCCGGCAGAGAATCTAAGAAGTTCTCAAATGCTTACTCTGAAAATCCCATCAAAGAGGAGGTCTTAGTTTGGAGAGCCGGGGAATTTTCCAGTTTTGTTAGGAGTAGGCATGCGCACCTCTTTTTCTCTCTGTTTGTCCCCCCCCCCCACCCCCCACCCCGCCCTCTCTCTCTCTCTCTCTCTCTCACAGTTCCGGGGCTACCGAACCGGCAAAAAAAAAATCCCATGCATTTTTTCTTTTTTTCTTTCAGCAAATAATAATTTGGCCAGTTCTATATTACTAAAAAAGATATTCATTGTCAATGCTCAAGTCACTCAGATATCATTTCATGTTGTATGGAACATTGATCGCAACATCCAGGTATCAAAAAGATATATCCTGGTCAGTAAGATAGCAGTTTGTATAATCAGCTTCTATTGACAGCAGCTATCATGCCATAGGCTATTTAATCAACACAATTATGAATTGGAGGATTCCCATTGCTTCAAAAAAAGGTGTAAATGATGGCAATTTGGGCAAAAACTTCTAACTATTCTTCATCATGTAAAGTTGTAAACAGTAAGGTGTATGCTGAATTTATATGTCCATACCTAATCTATTTTGTTGTTCTATACTTGTATGCTCTATTTTGTTGTTAATAAATTTTATTTTTTAAAAAAATCAGTGCCTAGAAAGCAAAAACGACTTAAACATCAAAATAACAGCTCAACGACGACCATTCTACCTGATCCTGCTCCTCAAGGCTGCACAGCAAATAAAATAAAGGTCAGTTCCTTATTAATTACTTCATTTGATTGTGCAAATGCAGAGTAGAACCATCATCTGCTAGCTGTATATGTCCCCACCATGATTGCTAGGTT
This sequence comes from Oryza sativa Japonica Group, assembly GCF_034140825.1. Taxonomy (NCBI): domain Eukaryota; kingdom Viridiplantae; phylum Streptophyta; class Magnoliopsida; order Poales; family Poaceae; genus Oryza; species Oryza sativa. The sequence continues at coordinate 1,485,481 of NC_089046.1, forward strand.
TTTATCTGGTCTTGTTGTTTTCATTGATCTGTCCTAGATAAATCACTTTCCAAAAGGACTTTTAGTTGAGCTCGATCAGGGGTAAGGTAAAGTCTACCTTGGAATGCCTATCTTCATACTGTTGTATACAACCCATGCTTCTTAGAATTGCAATGTGCTGGAGAAAAATCTGACACGTTGAACCTTCAGTAACACAAGCAATGGTGTGAAAAATCTGAGGAAATATAATGGTCTTTTTTCAACAATAACCTTTCCTACTAACTATAAGATTGAGAGTTTTCCTTGACCAGTTCATTCTCGTAGCAAAGTACAACTGCAAGTACTCTTCATCAGGGCAACTTTAAAGAAGTCAGAAACTGCAGAGTACTCAGCTGTCACACAATTTGAATGTAAATTTTAGACTAAGACCAATAATCTATCAGATTTTCATGCACGATTCACTGGAGAACCTGAAATAAAGCAGTACTAGTCTATATTCATCTGAAAGAAGAGGGAATGAGTTGCATCAGCAACAATAAGTCTCAAGAAAGGAAGCAATGGCGTCTGATTTTCCAATCCAATTAAGATGAGAGAACCACAATTAATCCTAAAGGAAGAAAAAGAGCGGATACAACATGCTTACTAGTGCCAGGAAAAAAAAAACAGGAATGCTGAACTGAAGTTGATCGGCGATTTTAATGAGATCGGTGCAGAATAAAACAAACTTTTGTTCATCAAAATTTTTGCTGTATTACATAACTGTATTATAGATGCACTTGGCATCTTCCTGCTTTCTCCACTGTTTGCAATAGATGAGGAATGAATGCAAGAAATGCAACAATCTCTGTATCCAGTGATTCTGGATTGTTGTATACAAATGTGTGTATGCAAGAAAGCTGTGTTCTAGATCAATGTGTCTGTGGATTAAGTAAGTAATTGATTGTATTTGTTTTTGCACAAAAAATGAGTATCAGTGGCGGTTCTCTGCCCTAACAGGGACTGATGATCCCCACACGGAATTGTCTGATGGTGCTTGAGGGCCATTAGTGCCAGTTCCAAAACCGTCAAAACCGAGAGTTATAGCCCTTCTGAACCGGCACTGATGAGAGGTCTGGGGTGTTTATCAAGTTGTCTATGAGAACCTGCAGTTTCTTACAATCTTCCAACTAACAAAGTTTGGTACCCAGTCATATTATCTTATATACAAAGGGTGGAACAGATGAGGAGTGAACCTCGTATTAAGTTTCACATACTTATTTCGGAACCCTCAGGATTAGGTAAAGGCATGAGCTTCATCTTCAGCAGAAATGAGCATTTGCACTATGTACTTCATGCTTGGCCTCCTGTTTCTATCTTCTTCCAGGCATGAAATGGCCAATTTTATAACTAGCTGAGCCTGCAAATGATTAAATTCACCACCAAATTGATCATCAATTAAGTCCATAATCCATGATTCATTCTTGCTGTCCAGTTTGTCAACAACCATCTTAACCACGCTTCTCACATCAGTTTCTACTCCATCTTTCCCATCCACTACCCATTCTGTAATCCTCCTCCCTTTCACCAGCTCAAGAAGAACAACTCCATAACTATACACATCAACCTTCTCGGTGATGGGAAGGCTAGAAACCCACTCGGGAGCCATATATCCTCTCGTCCCCCGAATCCGTGACATTTCAGAACCAGACCCATCTCTGTTCAACAACTTGGACAAGCCAAAGTCAGTGATTTTAGGCTCCATATCTTCATCCAACAATATGTTCTCGGGCTTCATGTCACAATGGATGATCCACTCTAGGCATTCATTGTGAAGATATGCCAACCCCTTGGCCACACCTAGAGCAATGTTGAACCTTTGCTTCCATCCAAGAAACTTGCTGGAATCTCTCCTATCAAATAGTACTTTGGCCAATGATCCATTCTCAATGTACTCATAGACTAAAATCCTATGTGTTCCTTCCGAGCAAAATCCCCACATTCTCACAAGATTCATATGATAAATCCTACCAATCACACTCAACTCGGCTTGGAAAACATCCTCACTCTGGCTCACATCTTGTAGCACCTTGACGGCCACTACCCTCTCATCGTCTAAACTCCCCTTGTATACTATACCTGATCCACCATGACCGATCTTGTTGTTGAACTTTTTAGTTCCCCTCTCCAACTCCGAGTACCTATATGCGCGAAAATGGCTAGTAACAATCCTGTACCCTTCTTCTAGTACCGAAACCTGGCTTGGCCTGAAAACTCCCTTGTTGGAAAAGATCCAGCAACCCATCGCGATCAGAAACACCTCAATGACAAAAATTGCAGACAGGAATCCATAGAAGTAGAACCATATTGACTTGCCCTGATTATTGCTCGAGCTCGACGACATATCGGAAACATCGAGCAAGAACTCTGATGAGCTTGAGCCACTACATCCAGCAATGTCTTCCTCAATGGCAAGGCCATTCGTCTGCCATTGGTGGACGTGCAACTCTGGCATGTCGAGATCAGCTGGGACCTTGAGATAGGCCGTCCCAAGATGGGCAGGGTGTGTTCTGCCATTGAACATGAGGCCCTTGGTGTAGCACTCTCCTGTGCCCTGCTTGTACTCGAACACCACGCACGACGGCTCGCTCATGCACCGCGCCGTGCACTCGTGCAGCGACAGGTGCGCGCTGCTGTTGATGTCGAAGCCCCAGAAGTCGGTGTGCGGCAGCGCCACCAGCTTCATCGCCCGCGGCCGGCCGCCGCCGCCGTCGGTGTGGTTGAACGTCGGCTGGCAGCCTCTTGTCCAGTCGCTCGCGTCGGCGCGCGCGTACCCCGGCACGCAGACGCACACTGGCGCCGGCGAGTAGAGGCACACGGCGTTGGCGCCGCACACGCCGTGGATGACGCACGGGTTGACGAACGCCATCCACGACACCGACCATGTCCCGGCCATCTCATCCAGGCTGTACAGCCTGAGGTTGCCGTCCGTGTCCAGCGTCAGCCTCCTCCTGACGCCGGCGCCCTCGCCGAGGTCGGCGGCGTCGAAGGTCGCATTGTCGCTGGACAAGAAATGGCCGGAGGCGTCGAAGAAAGCTTCCCGGGTGAAGTTGTAGTAGATGTTGCGGTTGTTCTGCCAGTAGCTGTAGTAGGGGTTAGGCCAGTAGATGCTGCTGGGCATCTTGTGGTTGTCGTACACCAGCGAGAGCATGGCGTAGTCGCTGAAGCGGAGGCTGTAGAAGCCGGCGGCGAGGAGCTTGCCTGCCGAGACCATCGCCTCGCCGGCGGCGACGATGCGCTGGGTGGGAAGCAGGGTGTCGGTGGGGTGATCGAAGCTCTGCCATAGGATGTTCCCGCTCGCGTCCTCGATGGCGAGGTTGCCGGAGTCGTGCAGCCGCGCGCGAGCGGCGGTGGCGTTGGCGACGGTTGAGTTCCATACCACCTCGCCGTCGTAGTCGGTGAGGACGAGCGCGCCGCGGCGGCCGTCGAGCGCAACGCGGGAGCGCGCGCCGTGGACGGGGGCGCGGCCGCGGTTGGCTGACCAGACGACGGTGCGGCCCGCGGCGCGCGCGAACCAGACGGAGAAGGTGAAGACGGTGGGCGAGACGCCGTAGAGGCCGGCGGCGAAGGTGCCGTCCGGGGAGAGCAGGACGTCGGTGGCGTGGTCCTCGACGGCGATGGAGGCGCCCCGGGGGAGGCTGTCGCGGCGCGCCTCGCACGGGAATGGACGCGACGACGAGAGGAAGACGACGACGACGAGAAGCAGCAGCACGGTGGCGGTGGCGCGGCTACAACTTTTGCCCATGGCCGTGGCGGTGAATGGGTTGATCAGAAGCGATGATTTGCTTCTGCTCACTGTTGAGGTGTTGAGTTAATTAAATTAAACAAATTAAGTAGTGTAATACAGTATGTTATTACAGTTATCTGAGAGTGATGTTGCATCGTTAACTCTTTATCAACAGCGACTGCATCTTTGTATTTGTTTGAGAGCATTCCAGCAAGCCGAGTGAAGAGATAAAGTCATGCTGAAGAATCGTCATGAGTCATGACGATGTTTTATTCATGGATAAGGACATACCGATTGGCCAATCGTTTCGAGCAAAGCCGAATGTTTTCTTTGCTAGATGCTCCCTACGTTTCATATTATAATTATTACATATTATAAGTTATTTAATTTTTTTTCTTAGTTAAAGTTTTTTAGGTTTTATCATGTTTTATAGAAAAAATTAGCAATATCTACAACACTAAATTAGCTTCATTAAATTTAATTGAATATATTTTAATAATATGTTTGTTTTGTATTGAAAATATTAGTATATTTTTCTATAAACTTAATCAAACTTAAAGAAATTTGACTAAGAAAAAAAGTTAAACAACTTATAATAATACATATGGAGTAATTTATAGAGGTTACAGAGCAAAAGCCGGCCGAAATTTAATAAGTAGGAGGGTGAAAACAGAGATTTATAGAGGTTACAGAGCAAAATGACACCTACCACCGCAAAGGACATGTACTCCAATGTAAAAAAAAAAAGACATGTTACTCCCACCGTCTACGTCCTGCTTAGCCCATCTATGTCTACGCTGGCTTTGCTAGATAATTCATTCAACGTGCTTCTCATGGGGAATGGATTATAATTTTTAGAGGGGATGTCTTTTCATGTATACTTTTTAAAAAAAATCAATGCAAATGGTTGTAAGAAAAAACTGAAAAGTTTTGATAATGTAGAGTATACTATTTGTGTATTATTTAAGCAACGAGAAGATATCATCTCGAGAGTTTAAAAGTGTTTCCCCTTTTTGTGGATGCTTGTTTTGCAACAGGAATTGCCTACAATTACTGCTACATGTTAGCTGTTGTTACGGTTGTGCACTGACTTATAGGGGATCTGTTGTTTCTTGTTTTGATCATATATTCAAGGTAAATATGTGTTTCTTATTTTGACCATATATTCAAGGTAAATGTCATTTTTTATAGCTAAGTCTAACTAGAAGTTCTTCTCTGCAAGATAACTTAGAAAAATGTCCAAATCTGCTAAGAAGTACTACCAAAGGTTACATCAACTACACTGTGAGTATCTGACTAATACCAATTCTAACATTAGCTGTCATACAAGATACTCTACATTGCAACACATGCAACAAACTAGTTCTTCCTCCGTTGTAAATTTTTAGTATATAACAACTTCTCTATCCACTATCTCATCTTGACCCATCAATGATTGTCTCTTGTTAATTTTTTCCACCACTTTCATATATCAAACAATCAAAATCATCCCTCATTTAGTTCCACCTCGCTCCTTAATTTCTGTGAAAAATCTCTAGAAGTATTCATATTTTATGATAGATGAAGTAGTCACTGGTCAAGCCATGCTAGCTCATCCTAGCATCATATTTAACTCATGGCGGTTTGTACTAAAATTTTGTAACAACTTCTATTAATTACCAGCGGCTATCATGCCCATAGGTTATTACAACATCAAACTAGCAAACAATTGTAAAGTATGTCTTCATCATATGAACAATAGAAAAGGTGTATTTGTGTATGCTCCCACAAGTATCTCCATACCTGAGGCTCTATTGTTGTTAATAGTTTGATTTTTTTATAAAAAAAAATCAGTGCCTAGACAGCGAAAACAACTTAAATATCAACATCACAGCTCGAGGATGACCATTCTTGCCTGATCCTCGCTCCTCAAGGCTGCACCGCAAACTAAGTCAGATCATCTGATTTCAACTACAGAGGAGCCACAGTGAAGTATCATTATCTGCTAGTTGTACGGGTGTTGTTGGTATCATTATCTGCTAGCTGTGCGGGTTGTTGGTATCATTGGTCTGTCCTAGGTAGATTTTCCACAAGTCTTAGGCTGCGTTCGGGAGGAGGGTTCCCCGACACGCAAAACGAAGGATGCATTACTAGATGATTAATTAAGTATTAATTATTTTTTTGAAAAATGGATTAATATGATTTTTTTTAAAACAAGTTTCGTATAGAAATTTTTTGTAAAAACACACTGTTTAGCAGTTTGAAAAATGTACGTGCGGAAAACGAGAGAGGTGAGTTGGGAAAACTAGGGAAGAACACAACCTTAAGTCTAACTAGGAATGCCTATTGTCAGACTGCTACAGCCCATGCTTCTTAGAATTGCAATGTGCTGAAGAAAAATTTGATAGGCTGAACTTTCAGTGGCAATAAGCCCCAACAAAGGAGACAAAATATGTCCAATTTCTCAAACCAATTAAGGACCAGCAATCAATCCAAAACGAAGAGAAAGAACGCATACAACACGCTCAATAAATAATAAAGACATGCAAACAAAAGGAATACTGACCTGAAAAGTATATCAACAATTGTGATGGATTAGGTGCAAATGAACTTAAGGAAAACACAGTGAACTAGGATATATTCATAAGATATTTCTTCTATGGGACAATATCTCATAGAACGAAGGGTCTGGATCTAACTGTACATGATAGCCTAGGTTCGATCATATCTAATGAAGATGAATCAGGCTTTTATTAGGGAAAAGAGAGTCAATCAGGTTTGATCAAAATAAGCAGATGGGATCTGCAACCACTGTTCATTAAGGCGCTAGGTACTATTCTGGCATCGGACAGCACCCAGCACCTAGATTCTGTTCCTATATGCTGAGTTTCTGCACCAAGATGAGCTTCTTCATGCGCTGACTTCATCCCTACCAAGGATGAACACAATCACCTATTAAAATTAATTTAAGACTTACATTCCTAGTAAAACTATGACAAATAAAAGATCACACTAAATGGAAATTGCGTTGATGTTTTGAAGACATACTTAGGACCACCTGTCGTCCATAGATTGCATGTTACTTTATGATTTATACATGTCTACGATGTTATGGAGGGACATTTGCAAATTTAAAAACAAAAGGGTAATATTTATTCTGTTGCAATTATTTTTAGTTTAGTTGTACGTGCAATATTCTCTCAAATGTTTCATCATAAAAAAAAATGTTAAGAGATAATGTGAACAGAAAGAAATAAAAGCTACCATCTCTCCTTTATTACTTGCACCAACAAAATTTACAAGATACGTTATGCAGCTACCAAATTTCTAATTGTTTATTTCTCCATTGACCAGGATAACGGCTTAACTATGTGTACGGACTCTACGGAACATGGTAACCTGCAAAAATAACAAAAGAAACATAAGTCTTTTATTCATTGCAGAACAGGGAGAACTTTATCAAAAGGTTAAATTAAAACAGATATAACTGTATGTAATCAACTAAGTTAGTATGAATTAATAACTAACCTGCGCAGTTAGTTCCTGCGTGTAACGGATTGTCACATACTTTTGCAACATTAACCCACTTTGACAAAGCAATTTTAGCCTTATCCGCTGCTGTAAATGTGCGACAGATGCAATTGACATCTGCGCTCTGCACTGTTTGGCAGCAATGTGAGTGTCTTTTTGGGAATTGGTCACCCAAATGTTTTTCAATATTGTGATAGCATCCATCCTTATTCATCACAATATTTTTCTCGTTCTCACAGCCTTCAGCTTGTAAATGGCTCGGAGAAGAAGAGATGGCTACAAAGCCAAGAATGCAAAACACTCCTACAACTTTAGCACTAATCATCTTCTTGTAGTGGATGCTAAAATTTGTGTGTTTGTTGATCAATATGTGTGCAGCATATGCAGCACAAATATCTAGATTCGGATCAAGTGCAGTCACAGTAGTGACTGCAACTTTGGCAGTACCCAATCATCCAACCATCCAGCACATGAGGGATGGTCTAGATTTAACTGTGTCATGCATCATTTTAGCTATTTGAACAAGCACAGAACAGTAGTTCAGATTTTGCCTGCAATTTCTCTCCTTTTGATCTGAATTTTCTTGAACTTTCAGAAAACCCAAATAATGTTAAAGAAAAGTAGACACAGACTTCATTTCATTATATTGAACTTCATAATATCTTGCACGCATAATTGACAAAATGAGCTAGAGTTTAACTATTTTCGCTGAAATTGGGTGTCATGCATCCACTGAGACAAAAGCTTTCAAAATCAACTAGCTATGCTACTGCTAGATTAACACAGTAACAAAAGCTTTCATAATCCAAAAGTAGATCATCATCTGCTTCCCAAATCAGCACGATGCCTTCTAAGTTCTATTGACACCTCTTCAAATGAACTTTTGAGATAAGATGACATCTTCAACGTCAATAGAACCCTAGGGAAAAAAAGATAATATCCAAATTAAAATAATTTGTTAGCACATATATTTATCTTTGAAGAAACTGGTCAGCATACCAGTAGAAGTTGGGCATAGCTGCTAATTGCTTCACATTCTTGATGTTCTTCCACATCAGTTTGCAAGTTTTCCTCCTCTGCCTTTTCTTCAGGCTGCATAACAGATTTGAGAAGTGGCTCAATATATAGTTCTCAATATATATAGCTGCATAACAGATTTGAGAAGTGGCTGAAATATATTTACCTTTCTCTTTTTTGTTTTCTGCAGTTTATCAATCCAATTTGTTTTCCGTTTTGTTACACGTTTCCGGCTCTCCTTTTTCTTCAGACCAGAGACATGTGCCAAGTTCTGAGCTAACTGGGATGTTGACTGATCATTCGACTTTGCAATGCCATCACTGTAAGTTTGTTTTATTTTGTCCTCAACTTTTTTACTAACGGCATGAAGTGCTTCTTCCACAAGCAAGTAACATTCTTCAAAGTCTACAGCTCTGGAAGCCAAAGGAAGAAATTGTTGGTACAGATATCTGTACCTAAGAGTAGTACTCAGCTTGGGGTCTTCCACTATTTGTCTGCCATGCATATCTTGAATAGCTCCACATTTTGCTTCTCGAGTCCAACGCTTCAATACATATTTTTCAGGCAACAATTTAATGTTCACTAAATCAAGAGCTTTCAAGGCATGTCTACACAGTAGACCTATTCTCTCAAACATTCGACAACTACACGACACGGTCTGATCAAAAGGGTTGGCAGTCACCTTGTGCTCATCTTCAAGTATGAACTGATCATCAAGTGAGCCAATTGCAATTATGAAATCATTACTTCCATTTGATCCTTTCGTATAGGTAGCCATGGATTTCTCATATTCAGCTTGGAAGACTTCAAATAAAGCAGGTGTGTAAAGCTTACTTGCCTGTACCAACATAGGTGTCATCATCATAATTCTTGGCAACTTTTTTCTTGACTCATATTCAGATTGCAATTCCTTCTCTCTCTTTTCTTCAACAACACGCTCTACACGATTAAGGAACCTGCCGATGTCAAGATCTGATTTCAAATGACCTTTCAAGTTACTATTCAAACTTTCACTTAATTGTGGGCTTCGCATCCCTATTGTGAAAACATCTGACATGTAGCACTCAGCCCACTTTTCTTTTAAATTGTATATGCTATCCAACCAAGTCACTTTACGCACCTTTTGTCTCATGGCATCAAATACATCTTCAAATTCTTCTTTTTCCTCATACTCATACATACATGCACTGAAATCTGCTAGGATACTTGAACCTTCTGTTTGTTGAGGACTCAAATGCTTTACTTCATTTTGTGATATGTGCCAAGTACATAAACCATGCCATGCACCAGTGAATACTTCAGACACAGCCTTTCCCATTGCAATGTCTTGGTCTGTAAAAATGGTTTGAGGTTGCTTTTGATTATGGGCTGATAAAAATGTATTGAACAACCACTTGAATGATTCAAATGTCTCATCATACATCAAAGCTGCACCAAAAACCACTGTCTCTCTAAAATGGTTGAAGCCAACAAACATACCAAAAGGTCTACTTTCTTTGTTTGTCCCGAATGTAGTGTCGAAGGTGATGACATCACCAAAGTGAGCATAATCAGCAATCATCCTAGCATCTGCCCAAAATATATTAGCTATTTGTTCTTCGCAATCCAATTGCACTGCATAGTGAAATGAGGGATTTTCCACAATTTTATCTTGGAAGTACTTTAGTAAACTTCCTGCCTCACCATAAAGTAAGTCCCTTTGGCGCCTAGAACGCAGATAATTCTTATGATCACGCTGTGTGTAACCAAGATTAGCTGACCCACCAACATGCCGACCAAGAAACTCATGTGCTGCTTTAGGTGTAATACCAGAATCATACGCCACCTCAATTTCGACTGCTTGGTGTTTAGAAATGTTCCTTTGTGATGGCATCAAATGGCTTGTTTGTGGAGTTTGAAGAAGATGGTTGTGTTCTACAGCTAAGTCATGAACCTTGTATGTCATTGTTTCCCTGAGTAAAGTGATGCCCATGCGAACTTGGCAACCAGTTCGAGTATGAGCTCGATTACGTTTTGCTACAACATATTTCTTTTCTTCTGCTCTAGAACCCTGATTTGAACAAACAAACCTACTGGATGTTACTAACTGATCAAGATCACTTTTGTTAGTGTAATTATTTCGAACATCAAAGCCAATACGACCACCATATTTGACCCAAAAATCCCAAGCTTCTTCATAGGAATTAAATGTCATGCCAATTTGAGGCATCCAACAGGGAGGTTTAGTAGATCTGTTACATTACAGTATAGAGGAATAAAAAGTTTGACGCATGAACAACACAGGAAGAAAGAAGACAAAAATCAGAAGACAAAGGATCCTATCGCGATCTGTACCTCTCCAGGTTTTGCTCCATGGCCTTCTCAACGGTCATGGCTGAACAGAGAAGAGAAAGAAGCGTGTGATGTGCTGCAGCAGTAATGGGTAAAGTATGCTTCCCATGGTAGAATTGGCGCCAATTCTCACCTCCCTCTCAGACTTTTCCCTCCAAAACACTTCTGCTGGAGTCAGAGAGTAGGTGAAAAGTTGGGGGAAATTGAGCAACCAATCTAGACCATCCCTTGTGTGCTGGATGGTTAGATGATGGGTACTGCCAAAGTTGCAGTCACTACTGTGACTGCACCTGATCCGAATCCCAAATATATAGTGGTCATGCGAAGTCCTGTGGGGTCTCTACATACTATTCACTTGTTTTTGAATATCTACTATAAAAGATATCTAATGGCTAATGTTTGAACTTATAATATCTCCAACATATCTTAAGATATATTTATTTTCCTCGGATATGTGCATTTATTTATTCTTTTTTAAGAACTGGAAGATATCTTCATTTATTAAAACTATTGATGGATTGCTTGGATATGTTCTCATTTAATAAAAATATGATATGCTAGATGGATTATTCTCATTTATTGATCTGCTACTACACAGTAATTTATTCTCATTTATTATAGAGTAAATTTCACAAAACTATATATACTTTCATCAAATTATCACAAAACTACAGATTTAAGGTGATATATCATAAAACTATATATTTAATACTAAATTTATCACAAAACTAAAGGTTTAAGACTAAGTATCGCAAAACTATAGATTTAATAATAAAATTATCACAAAACTACACATATGGGGTTCAAATCCTTATGTTTGAGTTATCAACGTCCAAGTTTTATAATTAAATTGACGTAAACATGTGGTTTTGTGATAATTTTATTATTAAATATGTAGTTTTGCAATACTTAACCTTAAACATATAGTTTTGTGATATATTATCTTAAATATATAGTTTTCTGATAAATTAATCAAAGTATATGTAGTTCCTTAAAATTTACTCTTTATTATAAGTTTATAACTACCAATAGACCATTAGAACGCATGATGCTGGTAAGTAGCATGTAGGGCTAACGATGTCCCACCTGACACACTGAACCAAGCTACAGATTATTTGTGATTAATTAAGTATTAGCTAATTAAAACTAAAAATGGATGTATGATTTTTTTTAAAACAATACTTTCTATAGATTTTTTTAATAAAACACATCATCTAGCATTTTGGGAAGTGCGCGCACGAAAAACGAGAGTGTAGAAGTTGGGAAAGTAGGGAGGATAGCATAGCCCTAGAGTGAGTTCTTTCTTGATGTTGGGAACTCATCCCTCGCGCATGAAAAATGAAGCGACTTATTAGCGCATGATTAATTAAGTATTAACTATTTTTTAAAAAAAGTTAATATGATTTTTAAAGAAACTTTCATATGTAATTGTTTTAAAAAGAATACACCATTTAGAAGTTTAAAAAGCATGTACGTGGAAAACGAGAAAGTTGAGTTTAGAACTTAACCGAACTCAACCCTATTGATGTTGTGAAGTCTCTGTTAAAAAAATAGAATGATCTAAAGTAAGTTGTCTTGACTACTGTCTGGACAACAGGTTGAATGGTGATTTTAATATGCCCAAGAAATTTACAATATTGAAAGTGGTTATTATCTTGTGGTTGTGGCTAGAGGGAGATCCAAAAGAAATGCTATAAAAGTATAGATTGTTGCATGATATGAAAATAAGGATATCAATCCGTAAGCCCTTCTCTATTTATGATGGGAAAATAATTTGTGAAAAGTTGGCTTAGATATTCATCTAACTTAGAAATACTCAGTTGCATTTTTTTTAGTTTTAATCATTTGCTAGCATAATTTCAGTACTATAGTGATGTTTATCAAGTTGTCCTTAAGAACCTGCACTCTCTTACAATCTTCCAACTAACAAAGTACAGTGCTCTTGAATTTGCATAGTTTTTACAGAAAGGGTGAAATAGATAAAGAGTGAACTTCATATTAAATCTCAAATACTTGTGTTAGAACCATCGGAATTAGGTGAAGGCATGAGCATCATCTTCAGCAGAAATAAGCATTTGTACTATGTACTTCATGGTTGGCCTTTTGTTTTTATCTTCTTCCAAGCATGAAACGGCCAATTGCATTAGTAGCCTAGCCTGCAAATGATTAAATTCACCATGCAACCGATCATCCATCAAATCCGCAACCAAGGATTCTATGTTGCTCTCAAGTTTGCTGACAACCATCTTAACCACACTTCTCAATTCGGCTTCTAGTTCCTCTTTCCCATCCAACACCCAATCTGAAATCCTCACCCCTTTCACCAGTTCAAGAAGCACCACTCCATAACTGTACACATCAACTTTCTCTGTGATTGGAAGGCTAGAAACCCACTCAGGAGCCATATATCCTCTTGTCCCCCGAATCCATGACATGTCAGAACCAGACCCGTCTCTATTCAACAACTTGGACAAGCCAAAGTCAGTGATCTTAGGCTCCATATCTTCATCCAATAGTATGTTCTCTGGCTTCATGTCGCAATGGATGATCCACTCAAGGCACTCATTGTGAAGATATGCCAGCCCCTTGGCAACACCTAGAGCAATGTTGAACCTTTGCTTCCATCCAAGAAACATACCAGAATCCCTCCCTTGAAATAGTACTTTGGCCAATGATCCATTCTCAATGTACTCATAGACTAAAATCCTATGTATTCCTTCTGAGCAAAAACCCCACATTCTAACAAGATTCATATGATAAATTCTACCAATAACACTCAACTCAGCCTGGAACACATCCTCACCCTGCTTCACATCTTGTAGCACCTTGACGGCCACCGTCCTCTCATCATCTAGAATTCCTTTGTACACAACACCTGACCCACCACGGCCGATCTCACTCTGAAAATTTCTAGTTCCATTCCGTAGCTCTACGTAACTATATGCGCGAAAATGGTTGGTAACCATCCTGTACCCTTCATCTAGTGCTGAAACCTGACATCGCCTAAAAACTCCCTTGTTGGAAAAGAGCCAGCAACCGAATGCTATCACAAACACCTCAATGACAAAAAATGCAGTCAGAAATCCGTAGAAGTAGAACCATATCGACTTGCCCTGATTACTTTTGCTCGATGACGCATTCGAGACATTGAGCAAGAACTCCGGTGAGCTCATGCCACCGCATCCGACAATGTCTTCCTGAATGGCAATGGCGTGGCGATCGCCGTCCTTTTGCCATTGGTGGATGTGAATTTCTGGCATGTCGAGATCAGCCGGGACCTTGAGATAGGCCGTCCCAGGCAGGCCGGGGAACGTTCTGCCATTGAACATGAGGCTTTTTGGGTAGCACTCACCTTTGCCCTGCTTGTACTGGAAAACCACGCACGACGGCTCGCTCATGCACCGTGTCGAGCACTCGTCCAGCGACAGGTTCTCGCTGCTGTTGATGTCGAAGCCCCAGAAGTCGGTGTGCGGCAGCGCCACCAGCTTCATCGCCCGCGGCCGGCCGCCGCCGTCACCGGAGTTGAACGTTGGCCGGCAGCCTCTGCTCCAGTCGCTCGGGTCGGCGCGCGCGTACCCCGGCGCGCAGACGCACACCGGCGCCGGCGAGTAGAGGCAGACGGCGTTGGCGCCGCACACGCCGTGGATGATGCACGGGTTGCTGAACGCCATCCACGACACCAACCATGTCCCGGCGACCTCGTCAAGGCTGTACAGCCTGAGGTTGCCGTCCGTGTCCAGCGTCAGCCTCCTCCTAACGGCGACATTCTTGCCCAGATCGGCGGCGCCGAAGGTGGCGTTGTCGCTGGACGAGAAATGGCCGGAGGCGTCGAAGAAAGCTTCCCGGGTGAAGTTGTAGATCTTGCGACTGTTCTGCCAGTAGCTGTAGTAGGGGTTGGGCCAGTAGATGCTGGACATCTCATGGTTGTCGTACACCAGCGACAGCATGGCGTAGTCGCTGAAGCGGAAGCTGTAGAAGCCGGCGGCGAGGATCTTGTCTGCCGAGACCATCGCCTCGCCGGCGGCGATGCGCTGCGTGGGCAGTAGTGTGTCGGTGGGGTGGTCGAAGCTCTGCCATAGGACGTTCCCGCTCCCGTCCTCGATGGCGAGGTTGCCGGAATCGTGCAGCCGCGCGCGCGCAGCGGTGGCGCTGGCGCTGACGGTGGAGTTCCAGACCACCTCGCCGTCGTAGTCGGTGAGGACGAGCGCGCCGCGGCGGCCGCTGAGTTTGAGACGGGAGCGCTTGCTGTGGACGGGGCGGGCGCGGTTGGCGGACCAGACGACGGCGCGGTCGGCGGCGCGCGCGAACCAGACGGAGAAGGTGAAGACGGTGGGCGAGACGCCGTAGAAGCCGCAGGCGAAGGTGCCGTCCGGGGAGAGCAGGACGTCGGTGGCGTGGTCCTCGACGGCGATGGAGGCGCCCCGGAGGAGACTGTCGCGCGCCGTGCACGGAAATGGACGCGACAGCGAGACGAAGACGACGAGTAGCAGCGCTTTGGTGGCGGCGGCGCGAAGGGCACCGCTACTGCTACAACTAGTGCTCATGGCTGTCAAGTCGTGCCGGTAATGGTAATTGGTAGGTGGCGAGGAAGTGATTAGCTTTGATCTAATCTACTCACTGTTGATGTGTTGAGTTAATTAGACAAGTATACTAGTAATTAACAAATGTTTTATCCGACAGGCAAATTGCAGGAACCGTGACCAAGGCGCCTAATAAGTTTGACTCGCCCTGACAGACGACGACAACATGTTTTTCCTGAGACAATGGGGACCAGATCCTGCAAATGGTATTAGGAGGCAATCGCGACTGGTATTGGAATTTTGTAATTCTTCCGTTTCACAATGTAAAAATTTCTAGCATTACCTGTTGGTAATTTTTCTAACAAGTCGACAAGCACGATCGCAACACCTAAACGCCTTGCGGTGATATGGAGTCGCCAACCACCTCGATCTAACCAAAGGGCCAAATCAATATGGGTTTTGCAAAAAGAAAAGCTAAACCGGCTAGCGGAGCTATGGGTTTTGCAAAAAGAAAAGCTAAACCGGCTAGCGGAGCCGATTTAGAGATCAAAATCAGCCTTTATGCCGATTTAGATCGATATGAGGATAACTACCCGTCTCGTGGGCAAAACGGAAGGTTTTCAGGACAAACCTACAAAGAGGTGTCGCACTCTCGCAGCGGCGACGGACGGTTTACGGCGCAAACCGACAAAGATGGACTAAAATTAGGGTAAAATAAAAAACATAGTAAAAGAACGATTCAAGTAGATTGTATTCGGGTGTTTTACGATGAACCGGTCTTGTCCCTTCTCCACGTCCAACTCGGGATAGAAAATAAAGGAAACACGAAACATGCCTTCCCGAGCAAGGAAACCCGAGACCTGACGAAAACAGACTCGGACTTGGACCCTACCGGTCTGACCGCCCACATACCTGCGGTCAGACTGGCCCTACTAGCCGGTCAGACTGCCCATATACCTGCGGTCTAACCGGCCCTATGAAGGAAACCCGGCACTTTCCAAACTTTAAATTTTCCTCTATTTCGTCTATAGGTGCCAAATTTGGGTGTAAACACATGCCCCCCTGCATTTTTTATGAACATCGTGAATCTAAAAGCATAGAACATATTGTCTTAGGGCGATAATCCAATTACCGGCCATAGTACTTCCTAAGCATCTTGCCAAATGCTCGGGAAGTATTTCTTCAAGTATTTCCCATTAATTGCTCTATGAAAACACCGTCTTGAAGTGTCTTCATCTCCTTCAAAGTCTTCAAACGCTTGTCGATGACGTCTTCAAAATTGCTTCCCATCAAGGTCTTGTAATCTTCAACCGACAAGTCATCTTGCTTGAAATACCGAAGAGAGTCAAGATTTACCTCAACTTCGTATAAGTAATATTCTCAAGCGGCACGGCTTCGGCCCACTTAGTGAAATCCATTGCAACTAGCACGAACCAATGCCCTTTTGATAACGAAGGATAAATCTGACCAATGAAATCCAAAGCCCTACCTCGGAACGGCCATGGTTTGATAATAGGATTCAATATAGCGACATGCGCCAAATGAACATTGCCGATCCGTTGACAAGCTTCACTCCCTCTGTAGCACTTGAAATAATCATCAATTACTTTCGGCCAATAGAATTCCACTCTTCTAAGCAACCAATTCATCTTATGGGCCAATTGATGAATTCCACAAATCCCTTCATGCACATCTCCCCTAGCAACTTTAGATTGATCATTGTCTAAACACATCAATAGCACTCCATCTATATTTCGGCGATATAATATTTGAACATTTGCCGCCGAATCTTCCGATCAACCCCAAGACTAGGATCTTTCAAATATTCTATCAAAGGAATTCTCCAAGCTATTTCTAACTCATGGGCACAAATGTCCGAATTCACAATTAATTCGGCCTTTTAATCAACTGTAACGTGCCCCCAAGCCTCCTGTCTGGGATCGGTCAGACCGGCCACGCAATGCCGGTCAGACCGCCCTGTCTGCCTGAACAGACCGGCCATGCAGAGCCGGTCAGACCGCCGGTACCACCGGTCAGACCGCCGGTACCACCGGTCAGACTGGCCGTGCAATGCCAGTCAGACCGCCCCTAGTCTGTGATTTTGCCAATTTCATCCAAAGACTTAAAAATCAAGCACCGGCTTTTCTAATATCAAAAATACTCCTTTCTTCATATTATAACCAGATGCTTGGTGTATCGAACTATTGGACCAAAATCCCTCCTCTCTAGACATATGAAAAATTATAATATCCAACTAATATGTCTAGATGAATACTAATTCAAATGGCTTTTGAAACAATAATCATCATGGCATCAAAACACTTAGCCAATTGAAGTATGATCAATAATGAATCACCAAAGTCATATGTGTCACATGCATAGATTCTAATAAACTACAAATGTAAGTAATCGGCTTGAGCATGTATGTAAAATATTAACAATGCCAATGTTCCTAAAGAAAACCACTCTAGAGCAAATCATCACATTGACCATTGACATTAGTCGAATTACTAGTAAGCAAAACTTTCATGGTGCAATAAATATGAAATCTATATATTATCTGGTGATCCATAAAAACACATATAATTTGGCTTTAAATAAATATCAGAGTCATGAGCCAAATCATATTTCAAACAAATTATATGCCAACCTACCAATTCTACTACCTAGAACTGGCATTTGCAACATGTATGTATAATATGAATTTGATAAGTAAAAACACACATGTGCTAGATAGCAAGCAATGTTCTAACATGGCATAGGCATATAATATGATGATGAACACAATAAACCCATACCTTGCCTTAGCATCCAACAAACGGCGGCTAAAAGATGTGATGCCGTATCCATCGCTATTCATCTTCTCTTGGTTCCCTCATAAGCATATTGATGTCTTGCCCCCCGAGCAAAATCGGCTTTCTTGATTGCACAATTTCAAAGGCAAGACGAACACCGCACCAGCATCGATAGCATCATGTGAAGGAGACTTATCTCTAATGACCGATGATTCTTCTCTTATCAAATTGGATTCATCTCTACTACGGGAAATCACCAGTCTCTTAACTTTTACCTCATTGGATCTCCACATTTGCCTAGGTGCTTTTCGAGGCTCCAAATTATTGCATGTCTTGTTCTCCACATCTTCGGCCTCTTTTTCTTTTTGACCTATGGCTCGAAGACGCTGTAGCCTCCTCTTTTGAGAGTGAGATAAGCCAGAAGGTATCCACTTCGGCTGTGGTTGTTTTCCAGGAGCTAAGCAATGATTCTTCATATTTTTGGTCGAAGTGGAAGCTCCTATGTTGCTCTCAATTTTCACACTCTTCTCCAATACCCCCCCCCCCGGTCAGACCGGCCTCTGGGCCCGGTCCGACCGGTCACAAGCCGTCGGTCAGACCGGCCAGTAAGGTCGGTCAGACCGGCCGTAGACTGGCGGTTAGACCGGCCAGCTGGCTCGGTCAGACCGCTGATGTCGACAACAACGGTATTGGCTTTAGTCTTCTCCGTTTGTATAGTTTTCGCTGCATCTCCAGTAGGTACATGAACATCTTGAGATTCCTCATTGATAGCAACGACCTCCGGAGCTTTGGCTTCTTTCCTCACCCACACCTTCTTCACCTTTTTCACCTTTGATCCACCGGACCGATTCTTTTGGGGAAACGGTCTTGTCTTGAGTTGGATGAATGATTTGGCACTAACCTAGGTGATTCCTTCCACTCTTGGTAATACGGCATAGGTGGTTGATGCATCCAAGGCATGTAATACATAAAAGGATAACCATATAGTGACATTGGATATGGATACCATGGCATCACAACCGGAGGTTTATATGGAGTTGGTATGGTTGATGGCTCCGATTGCTTTGATGTTTGACCAAATCTCTTCCTACGAGATGATCTTGGTCTTTTCGAATCACTAGTTTGGTTATCAAATCGTTGACCGGCTAATCCTTTCTTGTATTTAGCCATAAGCATCTCAAAAGTGAGCTTCGGCTTTTTGGTCCTTTGGATACTAGATAACTCATCCTTTGCAACTTTATGATCTCCGGCCTTTGCATTATTGATCCTATTCTTGGGCCAAGGATCCCCAATAATAACACTTTTCCCTTTCTTTTTGTCAACATCAATAGGACTAATAAGGAGAGAATTACTAACAATTCCGGTCTTAGGCATAGGTGTAACCGAAATAGTTTCACACGTGACCGATGAAGTATCAATCGGTCTTTGCTCCATCAAGCTTGCATCTTTAAAATAATCATGAAACTCATGCTCCATTTGTGACCATGTAGAAATTGAATTGGGAGCAAGTAAACTATATCATGTACATGCAAAGTTTGACAAAGAAAGAGGAAACAACTTTAACTTAAGCAAATCATCACTACCGGCCTTACCACATTGTTCAATAAATTGACCGATATGCTCCATTGTTGTTCTAGCATCCTCACCTGTGAATTTCGTGAAGTTGGGCACTTCAAATCCTTGCAGGTACGGGACCGAATCTACATGTTCAGGATACGGCCTTTGATATGTATGCATAGCTACTTTGGATTCTATTTCACTACTATCCCGCAAAACATTATCATTATCTTTTCCAACATCCACATGACCGATTTGTGATTCGGTCTTAGGTGATAATGCTATTTCACTTTCACTTGTGATATAACCTGAACCGTCACTTAGTTCGGCTATATTTTCAATGATGCTATTCTCTAAGCTAGCAACACAATCCGAACCATTACTTGTTCGGCTATTCCATCGTTGTCTAAACTAGTAACACAATCCGAACCAACACTTGGTTCGGCTATAATCGCTATGGCATCATTGCACAAATTATTAACACAATCCGAACCATCGCTTGGTTCGGCTATACATGATATTGCATTTTCATCTAAACTAGTTTGTAAGCTATTGTCATCCACTCGGCTTTCCTGAGCCAGAGCTTCATGCAACACATGATCAATATCAAGAAATATATGGCCATTCAATTTCTATTTAATAGAATCAAGCAATCCATCATATGCGATGTCAGCCAAATCTTTGTCAGTTATTTTCAAATTGAAACATCGGTTTTTAACATCTCTAAACCTTTCAATATAATCAGCAACAGATTCATTGTATTTGTGCCTAACCGATGTTAAATCAGACAACCTAAGCTCAGTCTCACTAGTGTGGAAATAATCATGAAATTTTTGTTCTAATTGAGCCCAGGAAGAAATAGAATTTGCCGGTAAAGAAGTAAACCATGCAAAAGCAATACCGGACAAAGATAAAGAAAACAAGCGCAATTTACATGTATCCCAATTAGCTTCACCACATTGCGCTAAAAAATTGATCTACATGCTCCCATGTGGTCCTACTTTCCTCACCACTAAACTTAGTAAATTCAGGAATTTTATAACCACGAGGATATGGGATAATATCATAAAAATCAAGATACGGCTTTTGGTACTCCCTAGCATGATTCCTTAGCTTTGCGAAATTCTCCCTAATAGTATTTCTAAACCAATCCTCCACAGTTTCAGGCTTTGGTGGATCTGGTGGTGGACTTGGTGGCCTAAAAGGTGGTTGTTGCGGCACAATATTGTTATATTGGCCATACCTAGTATCGGGAGGATATCCCCTATTAATATCATTGTAGGCATTAGAGATATGTGGAAAAGCATGACTAACAGTATTAACAGGTGATGAATAATAATTAAAATCAGTACTGCTAGTCGTGGTATGAAAACCTGGAGAAACTCCCAGGGAACCGGTCCGACCGGCCCATGGCCCGGTCTGACCGGTGGTCAGTGGTGCGGTCAGACCGGCCACAGGAGGCGCGATCTGGCCAGGATAGGGTATGGTCTGACCGGCTATAGTAGGCACGGTCTGACCGGCGTAGTACACGGTCTAACCGGCCATGGTGGGCACGGTCTGACCGGCAAAGGATGCGGTTAGACCGGTGTCACGACTGGTCATACCGTCAGCTCGGTTTTGCATATAGCCGATTCCTATGTAATCGGCTGTATAATCACCCATTGACCCCCCCTCCCCCTAGCATTATAAGCATATTGTATAGGAGCAAAACTAAAAGTAGCATATGCATCTACACAATGATTATTAACGTTTTGAATAGCAAAGGACGGGTTGGGCGAATCGAAGGTTACCTTTGGTGAAATTACAACTTGAGGTAGCGGGACGTCTTCTCTCATGACGCCTTGATCGGTCCTAATGTATTGTGTAGCAATATTGTTGAACCCGTTCTCACTCGTTATAGTTGATGAAGAAATTCCTTGATTAATTTCAGCCATATAGCTCGTAGCCGAAATATTGATATTTTTCATGTGTGTGCAGTGAGCAAAAATCTGGAAATTTCGATGTCTCGCAGAACAACCGATACAGTATGAATCGGTTTTGTATTTTTTTTTTATGTACGTACACAGTAATAGATCGGCTTTGATCAATAGCCTGATCTCGTTTTGTTTTGCTTTTTTTTACTCGGTTAATATGCACAATAAGAAAGCGAGACTGATACTGCTCCTATTGTCTTCCTGGTTCCCGCATTTGCGTCGGCAGCTGCTGCTCCTCTTCTCCGGTCTGACCGAATTGATAATGTCGGTTAGACCGGCAAGATAGGCAGCCAGATCGACAGCACAAGAACAATGCCGCCGATCTGAATCAATCAACACAATGATCGATAGATATGTGCAGTGATAGTACATAGATAGATTGATTTCGGCTGTTTAGCCGAAACTCTAGATTTGACGAAACAGAAATTACTAGATTAAACGAAATTCGGCCATGATATGGCTGATTAGATCGTTCCCCAGTGGAGTCGCCAAAAATCGTGTTGGCAACTTTTTTAACAAGTCGACAAGCACGATCGCAACACCTAAACGTCTTGCGGTGATATGGAGTCACCAACCACCTCGATCTAGCCAAAGGGCCAAATCAAGATGGGTTTTGCAAAAAGAAAAGCTAAACCGGCTAGCGGAGCCGATTTAGAGATCAAAATCAGCCTTTAGGCCGATTTAGATCGATATGAAAATAACTACCCGTCTCGTGGGTAAAACGGAAGGTTTTCAGGACAAACCTACAAAGAGGTGTCGCACTCTCGCAGCGGCGGCGGACGGTTTACGGCGCAAACCGACAAAGATGGACTAAAACTAAAACATAGTAAAAGAACGATTCAAGTAGATTGTATTCGGGTGTTTTACAATAAACCGGCCTTGTCCCTTAAATAGGGGTTGGTCTTGCCCTCTACAGGCCCTTCTCCACGTCCAACTCGGGATAGAAACTAAAGGAAACACGAAACATGCCTTCCCGAGCAAGGAAACCCGAGACCCGACGAAAACAGACTCGGACTCGGACCCTGCCGGTCTGACCGCCCACATACCTGCGGTCTGACCGGCCCTGTGAAGGAAACTCGGCACTTTCCAAACTTTGGCAATTTTCCTCTATTTCGTCTATAGGTGCCAAATTTGGGTGTAAACATTACCCATATTCATTTAGATGTTAAAGAATCTAGACATATGTATGTGTTTAGGTTCATTAACATTTATATGTATGTGGACAATGTTAGAAAGTCTTACATTGTGAAACGGAGGGAGTAGTTTACTACCCCTCCATTCTACGTTATAAGCTTTTTGGGCGAAGCAAGAAGCCTTCGTCTGAATAGAAGGGGCCTTCGACCAAGGGTTTGGGAGACCTTGCGGCCCATGGGGGCCTTTCGTCATTAATGGGCCGGCCCAAGGAGATCGCTTGAGGGCCCATGAATACAAAAGAGACTGTGTACCCACACTAATGTCCATATCATAAAGGTATCCATGTAAATTCTCATATACTAACTAAACCCTAGAAGGTATGAGCATGTACTAAGACTATAATATTGCTCTTACTATTCCATCAACTTACTGAGTGAACCACGTCTTTCGATATGACGCAATTGTCTTTTGACAACAATATCTTTATCCAAAATTACAAATTATTTTATGGAAACTAAAGTTGCCATAGAATACAAATAGCTAATATCAACCCCTGATATTCCTTGCAAGAGATCTAAGGTTAAAACTACATATCACATAACAATTAATCAACAAATACATGACTGACATAGCTTTAACCTTCAAATGAAATGAGTGCTTGCACAACTGAGTTCATGTTTGGCCGCTTGCTCCTATCTTCCTCCAAGCATGAAAGAGCAATCTCAAGCATCAGCTTCACTTGTACATGGTTGAAATCACCGTTCAATCGATAGTCCACAAGATCCTCGATAGATTTTTCTTCATTGGACTCCATCTTCTCACGTGTCACCCTAACAACTATCCTAATATCCATCTCACATACCTTGATCCCATGGATCACCCATTCCGAAATCCAAATCCCCTTCACTAGCTCAAGGAGTATTACTCCATAACTATACACATCAACCTTCTCTATAACCGGTAGGTTAGTAACCCACTCTGGAGCCATGTACCCTCTTGTCCCTCTGATCCGTGTCAAAATTGCATCTGAACCATCTCTGTTTAACAACTTAGACAAACCAAAATCCGTAATCTTGGGCTCCAAATCCTTATCCAACAAAATGTTCTCAGGCTTCATGTCACAAGGAACAATCCATTCTGAACACTCACTGTGAAGGTAAGCCAGCCCTTTAGCCACACACAGAGCAATCCTGAACCGTTGATTCCAATCAAGCACATCATCATCAAATCCATCCCTACCAAACAACTTATGTGCAAGTGATCCATTCTCTATGTATTCAGAGACAAGAATCCTGTGCTTGCCTTGAGAGCAGCAACCCCACATTCTGACAAGGTTCATGTGATAGATCCTTCCAATCACACTCAGCTCCGCTTGGAACTCCTCACTCTACCGGCTCACGTTCTTGAGCACCTTCACGGCCACCGCCCTCTCATCGTCGAGCACGCCCTTGTACACCACGCCAGAGCCGCCGTGGCCGATCACGCCGGTGAAGCTCGCCGTGGCTTTCTTGATGTCACCGAGGGGTCACATCAAGAAAAGGTTAGAATGTTACCGAGCAGTGGCGGATCTACGAATTTTTCTAAGCCCGGGCAAGCCTAGCGATGGGTAGAAGGTGTACTTAAATCTATATAAGTACATAAACCATTTAATATATATTATATAGTCTTGTATTATCTTAAAATTGAAAAAACAGATGATCAACTAGTAAATTAATTAAGAAAGTAATTAGCTACTACTACTCAACTGCATGTACGACTGAACCCTGTAACTAAGTACTAGTCACTGCAGTATGGTGCACTGAATGAGGCGAAGTGATGGTAACAAGTAACAAGTGCTCTTTCACTGTTGATTCATGCGGCGGAGCTCGGGCAGCTGCCCATGCTAGCCGGGCGGCGGCTCCGCCGCTGTTACCGAGGGTCTTCTCTCTGGCATATAGAAGCTTGCTGCAGAACTTTCTCACATGTATGATTGTGAAAATGAGGACATGGTGGTGGGTTTTGGAACCCACTTGCAATTCCAGCCATACCTTCCTCTATGGTATGGTATGTGTGACGTGATAAATATTCATCTAGCTCAGCTAAACCCTTAGCCATGTCCTCTTCCTGGACAACCTCCTCCTCCTCCTCCTCCTCCAGTAGTACATGAAGGGCAAGAACAACTGGATGTATTCCTTTATTTAATTTCTTCATGATAGGATGATTCTTCAAAATAGAATGAATACCCCTCTCCAGATCTGCTTCTTCCTCTTCATGAGTCATATTCCCAATAGAACAAATGTCCTCATCCACCACATCCTCATCCACCTCCAAATCCAATTTCTCAAACCTAAACAACACATTACAATCCAATTAGTAATCATATTAAAAAAAATTGTCCCTATTAATTTAGAGATGATTGTAATGACAACAAAATCTTGCGGTTATATGACATTTTATTAACAACATGCACTATTTTCTTAGACTAAACATGGCATGCATTAAATTAATGCCAATTATCTTCATATGAAGATTAATGCATGGTGCACGAGTCAAAATATGAAGAAATACATGAACGCAAAAACAAATACTCACAATTGTGACATCCAATGCGGTAATTCGTCTTGTTCATGCAAGCCAGCAGCATCCACGTTGACCCTAAATAAATATAGCATTGCATTAACGTTAGCATGTTGCTAATTAATCTTGCTTTGAGAAACTACAATGCATGGATCTAAATAAATCAAAAGGAACGCATAGTTTTAATATGGCATGGTTAGAAGATAACCCTTATAAGGTTTTCAGCAGGTGATCATATTTTCACACACATAAAGAATAGAAACCATTTTTCATCTCATGTCAAGCATGCAATTTTTGCCAAAAGCAAAAAACAGTGCCCTGATATAAATAGACCAATTGATAGAAGTGAAATGCGTTAAGCATATAGTAACAAAACAGCAATATAATATCAAGGATAAGCTTATGAATTGGCAATACCCAAAGCATAAAGAATCATGATTTGCAGATTAACAAACAGGATAAGTAAACCATAAACAGCATGGGAACATCTACTTAGCAGAAGAAAACTGAAGGAAGAGATAAGATGAACATACATGGTGGAATCCTGCTGGATTACTGCAGTTGATTCGGAGGTCACTGTTTCAGCATCAGCCGTAGGCATTTGCTCCGCTAGCCTGAAGAACACAAGATGAACATATATATATAAGTCATCAAGAATGCATCCTATTGCACGAGAGCAACTGAGCAAGCAAGCAAACAACGGCAAGCACAGACGTAAGTGCCTGGTTTCTTCCCCAATTGCCTCCCGCAGCCGTGGGTCGTCTGGCAGAGAAGAGCTGCTCCGGCTCGTCGGCGTCTCCTCGTCATCGTCGGCGGGATCCATGGCGGAGTGGATCTGTGGATGGATGGGTGGAGGCGAAGCCGCAGGCCGCAGCTAGAGCTAGGTAGGAGGAGGAAGGAGCGAGCCCTAGCTAGGTGAAGTAGGTCCCTTTTCGTTCGAGGAAGACGAAGGGGAAGGGAAGGCACATTGCGAAATTTGATATTTTACCATCGTTAGGCAGCTGGATTCGCCGAAAATATCATTATCAATTGAGAGGCTTCACTCATATGCCATTTTCTTCTAATTCTCTCTTTCGTCTTATTATTATTGACTAAAATACTCCTAGTTGAATCAATTTAAGTATATCAAAAAATACGTAGATTATAAAGTAAATATACCAAAATAGTTTTACATGTTATTTTTTTTCTCTACACCATATTACATAGTATGCGGCGTATTATCTCCACAACATAAAAAAAAACACTCTCAACTGAAACTCTCATAAAAAATACGTAATTATTTTTTATTTATGCTGTGAAGATAGTGTCTTATACTCTGTAATTTGGTGTAAAGAAAAAAAAACATATATATTGCATGTCAATATATTTGTGCGATATGTACTCTGTAATCTACATATTTGCTTTACTTGAATTAATTCAACTAGGGGTATTTTGGTCAGCAAATATAAGAGAAAAAAGAGAATTGGAAGAAAATGGTGTTTCGGCAAAACCCCTCAATTGAGAATGGTATTTCGGCGAATCCCAACTATAAGTGGTATTTGGGTGAAACCCTATTTTAACGATGGTATTATGCCAATTTTCTCCTAGCTATGTAGTGTTATCATGGCGCATGGGCCTTTGGGATTCGGCCCAGTTTCCACTGTTTTGGGCCAATAAGTTCATCTGAGGTCCTTAAGTTGTCAGCGAATCTGATTTTCGTCCTTTATCTAGAAAACGATACAACGGGTTCCTCAACTGTTAAAACCGATGCAATATAGGTCTCATGGCGGTTTGAACGGCGATTTTAGCTAACGTGGCATTGACGTGACAATTTAATTTGGAAAATATTAAAAACTGTGACCCCACATATTAGTTACACCAAAATAATGAATTAAAAAATGGTGGGCTCATGTGGACCCCATAGGTTCTCAACCCCCCCCCTCTCTCTCTCTTCCTCCCGGTTTTGCTACTGGGAAAGAGTAGCATGTAGGGGTTGGGTGGGGGGGTGATCGCCCGAGCGGTCACCCACCCATTAGCACCCCCTCTTCCTCCTCCCTCTCGGCCTCTCCACATTAATGCCACATGTAAACTCATAATTACAAAAGCCACAATAGATCGACAAATTTTCTAATGGAGCAAGCATGCATACACACGGCTAGGTTAAATCTATAACTAATATAAATATTCGTATTTTTCCGGTCGTCACATCTAATTTTCATCCGTTTATCTTCCATACACAATCCGATTCGGTTAGCAATAGCCATGGAAAAAAATTGCAAAAAAAAGGGCAGCCGCCGACGCCCGCCTCCACGCTGTCCGGGCCGCCGCACCTCCCCTCCCCCGATCTAGCGGAGGGAAGGGCATCGCCGGCCCTCCCGCCGCCGCCACACAGAGAGAAAGGGGGAGAAGTGGAGAGAGTGGGGGTGGGGCGTCGCGCTGTGGGGAGGGTGGCGCTGCTCGCTGGGGGGAGTGCGCGCCGCCGCCGCTGCTCGCTGTGGGGGAAGGCGGCGCTGCCGCCACACCCCGCCGCACCCCGCCGTCGCCGCACCGTGCCGGCGAGAAGGGAGGGACGGCGCCGGTGGCGGGGGAGTCAGCCGGCTGGGGGGAGGGGGAGAGGCGCCGGTGGGGAGAGGGAGAGGGGGAGGAGGAGGCGGCGTTGGGGGCGGGGAAGGAGGAGGCGGCCGGCTCGGCTCGACTGGGGCGGGAGGGTGAGGGGGAGGGTTAGGGTTAGGGTTAGGTTTTCATCAATTTTAAACTGATCTGAGGCGTCCATCAAAACGAACGGCTGAGATCGATCGAGGGTTTGGGCCACACCACTTGGGCTGCACGTGGGCCGGCGGTCCACTAAGTGAGAGAGGAGGAGTATGGGGGTATCGGGTATCAAGTAGATTTTGCTCTCTTGTGGGCTGAAAAAGGCCCATACAGAAAAAATGATTTTTATTTCAATAAATGCTGAAATGATATTTGTATTATCAAAATTAGCAATTAAGCTATGTAAATTCCAAGAAAATTTCAATGAGTGTAATTAATATAGAAAATTTAATAAAAGTTAAATCCAACCATAACATTTTATTTCTTACCCTTACTTTACTTATAAATTAATTTAATTATATACCTACCTACTTAAAAAATACCCAAATATTAGAATTTAATATGTTTTAATTCAATTTTATTTGTTTTTTTTCTTTTCTTGCAACGCAAGACCACTTTTGCTATAATTTAAAAGAGTGTAATTAATATTGCAGAAAATTTTATATTTCATCAAATTATAATTCATTTTCTTCATATTAATAGTTCAAATCAAATTTCAGTCACCATATCATTAGCCGGTACAACGCACGGGCATTTTGCTACTCCCTCCGTTTCACAATGTAAGTCATTCTAGCATTTTTTATATTCATATTGATGGTAATGAATCTAGATATACATATCTATCTAGATTCATTAACAACAATATGAATGTGGGAAATGCTAGAATGACTTAGATCGTGAAACGGAAGAAGTAGTTAAATTAAATGAATGAAGAAGTAAAATTTTGAAAGATCATCATCGTTACCTTTTATCTCCTGATGATTGATGATGATTCATTGAACATAAATAGATCGGCCGATCGATCGATGTCCTGCAGCTGACGAACTTTTATCTCCTGCACCCTGCACGTATATATGCGCGCGCGGGGCAAGTTGTAGTTGAGTATATATTCTGATCACGAGCGCGCACCGGCCGGCTTGGAAACGGACTAGGCATTAATTATACGAATCGGAGTAGCTAGGCACTGCTATTCACGTTCGCGCTCGATCGGATGCGTCTCCGCGGCCGATCGATCCAACACGCGTACGTATGCTTTTCAGATTATTTGCTTCACATTTTAAAAAATATATTTTCTTGTATTGCTCAGATCAATTTGTTTTTAAGTTCTTTCTAAAAAAAGCTTATTTATCAATATATTTAATATTTTCCTACAATCAAGTAGATAATCCGTAGTACAATACTCTCGATAATTTGTTTCAAACTAAGCCTTAATGTTAGGCCACTAAAAACATAATACTCCCTCCATAATATAAGGCGCACACATATTCCAAGATTCAACCTTTAAAATATACATTTGACCAACATTTAATATAATATGAAACGAATTTTATTTGTTAAAAATTATATCATTGGATTGGCATTTAAATATACTTTCATATGGTTATAATTTTGTTGCTAGAAACTTTATAGTATATGAGAAATTATAAATTAAAGATTAGTTTTGAACACCGTGTCAATTTTGACCGCGCCTTATATTATGGGATAGAGGAAATAAAGAAAATATAGTAATAATAAATAATTGCTAGTGGATCTATACACTCAAATGTTTGGCTACGTGGATTGGATCACACTCATGTCTGAATTAAATAATAGATGCATCCCAGACAAAGAGATTGTTGGATTTCATGAATCATTTAGAAAAGAAAAGGTTATGTGATTACATAAATATATTTCATTAGTCCGAATCCTCAAAACTCTACACCCTCCCGTTCGGAACTATCATTGACCATTATCACTCTTTATCTCTCTACACCACTCATCACTGTTTTTCTTATTTAGCAGCTATTGTCTAATCGATCTCATCTAGTCTCCGCGCCACATCCGTTCTCTCCCTTTGTCAAGCTCTTCTCCCCCCCCCCCCCTTTCTCTCTGATCTTTCATCTCATTCTCTAATCACACTACTGTCGAATTTGACACTGCCCAAACATCGAGTTTATCGCCCTACCACTTGCCTTGCCCATATCTTTGGTGGCGTCATGCCATCCCTTCCTCACTATGTTGTGTAGCTAGGTAATAGACATCTCTTAAGCCCAAAGAAAATCCCACCACAACACACCCCCATCTCCACCCTTACCCTACCCTACCACATGCTCCTCGACAAGCTAGGATAAATAGTAAGGTGAAAATGATTTTTTTGCAATTTTTTTAATCAAATACTTAGCAAATCCCTTAAATTAAATAAATCAAAGTTAATGAAATATCTTCATCTAAAAATACGAATTAGTTTACGGAAACTAAACTTGTCATAGAATACAAATAGCCAATATCAATCTCTAATACGTACTCTTGCAAGGATCTAAGGTTAAAACTACTTATCACATAACAATTAATCAACAAATACATATTAACAAAGCACTAGATGACACATACTGACATAGCTTTAACCTTCAACCGAGATGAGTGATTGCACAACTGAGTTCATGTTTGGCCGCTTGCTCCTATCTTCCTCCAAGCATGAAATGGCAATCTCAAGCATCAGCTTCACTTGTACATGGTTGAAATCACCATTCAATCGATAGTCCACAAGATCCTCAATAGATCTCTTTTCATTGGACTCCATCTTCTGACATGTCGCCCTAACAACCATCCTAATATCCATCTCACATACCTTGATCCCATGGATCACCCATTCCGAAATCCTAATCCCCTTCACTAGCTCAAGGAGTATCACTCCGTAACTATACACATCAACCTTCTCTGTAAATGGTAAGTTAGTAACCCACTCTGGAGCCATGTACCCTCTTGTCCCTCTAATCCTTGTCAAAATTGCATCTGAACCATCTCTGTTTAACAACTTAGACAACCCAAAATCCGTAATCTTGGGCTCCAAATCCTTATCCAACAAAATGTTCTCAGGCTTCATGTCACAATGAACAATCCATTCTGAGCACTCACTGTGAAGGTAAGCCAACCCTTTAGCCACACCCAAAGCAATCCTGAACCTTTGATTCCAATCAAGCACATCATCATCAAATCCATGATCAAACAATCTTTGTGCAAGTGATCCATTCTCTATGTATTCAGAGACAAGAATCCTGTGCTTGGCTTGAGAGCAGCAACCCCACATTCTGACAAGGTTCATGTGATAGATCCTTCCAATCACACTCAGCTCTGCTTGGAACTCCTCCTCACTCTGCCGGCTCAAGTTCTTGAGCACCTTCACGGCCACCACCCTCTCGTCGTCAAGCACGCCCTTGTACACCACGCCGGAGCCGCCGCGGCCGATCACGCCGGTGAAGTTCGCCGTGGCTTTCTTGATGTCAGCGTAGGTGTACCTCTGGAAATGGCTCGTGATCAGCTTGTAGCCTTCTTGATCAATGGCGTACACCCGTGAATGCCGGAACAATCCTTTGCTTGAGAAGAGCCAGCAGCCGAACCCGATGACGATGGCCTCGACGACGAGCAACGCTGACAAGAATCCGTACAGGTATGGCCACACCGTCTTACCGGCGTCGTGAGATGACAGTGAAGAGGAGACGTTGAGGAGAACCTTTCTGTTGCTGTCGCCGGTGGCGGCGGCGGCGCAGCCGGCGATGTCTTCTTGGATGGCGAGGCCACCGCCGCCGCCGTCGCCGCCGCGCTGCCATTGGTGGACATGAAACTCCGGCACGTCGAAGTCGGCGGGGACCTTGATGTACACCGTTCCCGGCAAGCCGGGGAACGTCTTGCCGTTGAAGAGGACGCTCTTGAGGTAGCACTCCATGTGCTCCTTGTACTGGAACACCACGCACGCGCAGTTGTCGAGGCACTTGTTGGCGCAGTCGCCGAGCGGCATGACCTCGCCGTCGTTGAGGTCGTAGCCCCAGAAGTCGCTGTGCGGCAGCGCCACCAGCTTCGCCGGCCGGCCGCACTCGAGCCGGAACGTCGGCCTGCACCCCCTGCTCCAGTCGCTCGCGTCGACGCGCTCGTGCCCCGGCGCGCAGACGCACACCGGCGCCGGCGAGTAGAGGCACACGGCGTTGGCGCCGCACACGCCGTGGATGTTGCACGGGTTGCCGAACGCCATCCACGACACCGACCACGTTCCCGTCGCGTCGTCCAGGCTGTACGCCCTGAGGTTGCCGTCCGTGTCCAGCGTCAGCCGCCTCCTGACGCCGGCGGCGCCGAGGTCGGCGGCCTCGAAGGTGGTGCCGTCGCTGGAGAGGAACTGCCCGAGCGCGTCCATGGCGGCCTCGCGGGAGAAGTTGTAGATCTTGCGGTTGTTCTGCCAGTAGCTGAAGTAAGGGTTGGGCCAGTAGATGCTGGAGAAGTTGCCGTTGTCGTAGAAGAGGGAGAGCATGGCGTAGTCGCTGAACCCGAGGCTGTAGTAGCCGGCGGAGAGCAGCCGGTCGCGCGACACCAGCCGCGTCGCCGCCGTCAGCCGCTGCGCCGGGAGCAGCGTGTCGGTGGGGAAGTCGAAGCTCTGCCACAGCGTCTTGCCGCAGGCGTCCTCGACCACCAGGTTGCCGGTGTCGTGGAGCCGGACGCGGGCGCCGCCGCTGCCACCGGCGGCGGGGGTGGAGGAGTTCCAGACCACCTCGCCGCCGTAGTCGGTGAGGACGAGCGCGCCGCGGCGCGCGTCGAGCGTGACGCGCGCGCCCTTGCTGTGCACGGGGCGCGCCCGAGCCGCGGTCCAGACGACGGCGCGGTCGGCGGCGCGCGCGAACCAGACGGAGAAGGTGAAGACGGTGGGAGACGCGTCGTAGAAGCCGGCGGCGAACGTGCCGTCCGGCGAGCGCAGGACGTCGGTGGCGTGGTCCTCGACGGCGATCGAGGCGCCCCGGGCGAGCCACTCACGCGCCGCGTCGACGCGCCGTGGACATGGACGCGGCGACGAGCTTAGCGTGATGATCACAAGCAACGCGAAGGTTGCAAGGCGAGAGTTCATCATGGCACATCAATCAGGATGTTGATTCTGACAGGACTGAGATTAGGATGTTGATTTGGACTGTATAGTGATTACGGTTAATTTTTTTGTCACACAAGTCAAGAATTTTGTGCGTTCCATCGCCTGGGCACCAGTGACTACCACTAATTAAGATAGTAATATGGTAATAGACTAGTGTTAGTGAAAGCGATTTGACTTAGATCTGAGTATTGTATATGCATAACGAGGTGTACATGCACGTTGCGTCCAATGGAGTTTGTGTGCATCTGAACTCTGAAATTCTAAACTTCTGCTTAAAGAAAGCTGGGTGAGAAGATAGTAGTTCTGTTCACAGCAGTAATTGGGACTACGATTGATTAATAGAATTATGGGGCAATTTCATTTTTCCCCCACTTTCATCTCTAATATTGATTTTGCCCCTACTTTTTAGGGTTTTTGTTTTTGCCCCCACTTTTTGAACCGAAAAATACTTTTGCCCCTGCTTTGGATGGAGGAGTTAACGGTGTTAAATATGACATTTATACCCTCTCCCATATCTATTCATTAATTGTGTTTTTGCCCCTATTATGCATGGCTTTGGAAAATTATTTTTGTGAATATGTTTAAAATTAAATGATTGATTTGGACAGATTTTGACATTACAATTGGGACATAATTTGAATTTGATGGAATTTTGACAAAATTTCGGCAGCATTTTGACAGAAATTGAGCAAAAATTTTGACAAAATTTCAACAACATTTTACACAATCATATGAAGTCATATCAGCCTTGCATCGTTGACAATACCACACTTGGCATACAGATTAATCAGGGCATTGCTCACATGCGAATTGTCCACCAACACAACCTTTTCCGCATACACATGAACCCTCCTCCCAAGAGCAAGCGCCCCAATCTCTGCACAAGCGGTTAGAACACTGACTATGGTGACTCCATCTGGCGCAAAGTTGACGCCCAGCATCTCCCGGAAGACAGTGAGAACCTCGTTAGGGCGCCCGTTGGCCGCAAAGCTGTTGAGCATCGAATTCCACGAGACGAGGTTCTGCCCATGCACCGGCATTTCATCGAACACCTTGTGCACGCTCTCGAACAGGCCACACGCGCCGTAGAGATGAACGGGCGAGTTTTGGACGAACCCGTTCTTGGCGGCCTCGGTATGGAGGCACTCCCCTTCGCGGAGCGCGAGGAGGCGCGAGCAAGCCTGGAGCAGCGACGGGTAGGTGTGCGTGTCGGGCGGCGCGAGGCGGCGGCGGTGGAGCTCGAGCGCGACGCACGGGCGGAACGAGCCCGCAGCGATGCGGTGCACGGTGTTGAGGGGGAACGGGTCTAGTGGCCCGTGCGGGAGGAGGCGGGAGAGTACCGCCACGGCGTAGCGGAGCGGCGGCGCGCGGAGGACGGCGAGGTGGAAGAGGAGGTGCTTGGCGAGGAGCGGGTGGGAGGTGGGCACACCGGCCCGGAGCGCCCGCGCATGGATCTGCTTGGCGGCAGCGAGGGATGGCGCGGCGAGGTGGACGGGATCGCCTCGCTCCTCCAACCACCCTATCAGCCACCGCCGCCGCCGCCCAACCTAGCCCTCTCCCCCCAGCCTAGCCCTCTCGCCGCCGCCGACCCCTCTCCTGCTCGCCGGTGGGAGGAGCTGTGCTCTAGCCGCCGCCGCCGCCTGTAGACTCGAGAGAGAAGCAGCGAGATTGGGGGAAAGAATCGGTTCTCTGTTAGACTAGTGCCAGGGGTAAAAAAGTAGAACACAAATTCGAAAAAAATTTATTTTACTGCCATATAGCTGGTCCCACTAACTTCCATCCAAACCAGGGTAAACGTCTCTTCCGGTTAAAAAAAAGTGAGGGAAAAAATAAAAACCCTAAAAAGTAGAGGCATAATCAATATTGAAGATGAAAGTGGGGGCAAAAACGAAATTGTCCCTAGAATTATAGAAGTAATGTTTGTATCATACCAGCAGCTGTGCAGTATCAAATGCAGGATGAGCTGAGCAGACAGGAAAGGTTTTGACTGTCAGTTAATGTTGGGTGATTTTTTAGTCAACACTTGGTTTGATGATCTGTACCGTTGACTTTGTAAACAAATGATCTATATTCTACTGTATGATAAGGTTGAGGTGCTTTGCGGACAAGCATTAATCAGCCATCAATCAAGCCAATGGAGAAGTTCCATGTAGTTTCAGGATTGGGACACCTCACAGATTTTCAGCGAGTAAATGCATCATCACAGCAGCTACAATAACAGACTATAAGAATATATTTTAAGGAGATAAAATAGTGAGCAGAGCTGAACTCAGCTGCGTCTGGAGAAATTTATAATATGCCACTCAATAGAGGTACTCTAACCGAATGTCACTATTTAGGATGTTCTTATAAAAATGCCACTCAATAAAGATAAAGACTCGTTCTTAATAAAATGTCACTTTAGGCTATTTTGAGGCTTTTAATCGCAAAAGATGTGCGGAATGACAAAAATACCCATGTGTCTTTCCCTGCGGCGATAACGACTCCTTCTCGGCGTTGGCGCTGCGGTGGGGCGGCGGGACGGCGGTGGCGGCGTCGGCCCCTAGCGCGACTGAGAGGAAATCGGCCGTGCGTGGACGGGCGACGCCGCGACGGTAGCACGGCCGGCCAGGGGCGCGCAGACGGGGCGGCGTCGGCCCCTAGCTCCTCTCGACTGCGCGCGGTCAAGTGACAGCGACGGCAGCGGCAGCTGGGCGAGCGCGCGCCGACAGGGCGGCGGTGGCGGCGTCGGCCCCTAGCGTGCCAAGAAGAAGTCGTGAGAAAGAGAAGAGACGCATTCTCCAGATCTAAACGATCCTAAGGGTATTTCGGTCATTTCGCGAGCTTAGTGTGAGAAAAAAATTAAAAATATAAACAAATAAAAAATGTCTCAAAATAGCCCAAAGTAGCATTTTATTAAGAAACAGTCTCTATTGAGTGGCATTTTTATAAGAACATCCTAGAGAGCGGTCTTCTGTTAAAGCCACATCTACTAAGTAGCATATTGTTAAGGGCATGTTCACTTTGAAGCCATTTTCAACCTTACCAAATTTTGGTAAAGTTACCAAAAAAGTGGCTACATTTAGTTTGCTGTCAAATTTTAGTAACTATATAAGAAATCCTACCAAAATTTTGGTAAGTCAACTATACCAAAATTTTGGCATTACCAAAATTTGGTAAGTTTTTTTTTTCGCATAAAGTGAACCGGCACTAAATTTCTCCACCTAGATCTGCACCTGCACCAGTACCTGTACTTGTTCTACTTCTTGTTGTGCGAAGTCCAGACCCAATTCCAGGCTCAATCGTATCGGCATCGGTCTCAGGTAATGGGCCTAATTCCAGGCCCAACAGTAAGCAATGCAGTTCGGTCATGGGCTCTTCCTCCTCCTATGCGTATAGCCGTATAGGAATAGTCGTGTCGCGCCTGGATTAGGACCGCGCTATAAAATTTAAAAATCAAGGGGTTTTTTCGCAAAACGACGCGCCCTAACAACCCACCCCGCAAGTCGGCAACCCTAGCCACCGCCGCCAGTCCCCTCCTCCCCCGCGCTCTCCCTCTCCCCATCACGCCGCCGCCGCCGCCGTCGCGTCGCCGTCCCCGACGCCTCCGCCTCCCTCTCCCGCCGTTCGCCGCCTCCTTTGCCGACCGCCACCGCCCCGCGCCGCCTTCCCCGCCTCCGCCTCCGCGCATCGCAACGCAACCTCAGGCGCAGAGGCGGCGACTTGACTCCCCCCCTCCCCGCCCTCTCGCTCTAGGGTTTCCTCCCTTCCCCGTCATCAGCCGCCACCCCACCCCCTCCCCCGCCGGGCTTCGCCATGTACGGTCACCGCGGGTAAGCCAAGCCCCTCCTCTTCTCTCTTATTCCTGATTAATCTCCGCAATTCCATCCCGCCGATTCATCCATTGCTTTCTTTTTTTCCTACAATACTTGCTTGCTTACGCGATCTCATCAATTTCTCGATTCTTTTAGGGATAATTTCTAAGTAGGTCACTTTGCTTTGCTACCATGATATGATATGATATCATCTGCCTAGGATTTAGGATACATGTACAGCTTCCCCCTTACAAGACCAAACCTCTCTCCCCCCAATAAATAAATAAATAAATCGGAGGCAGTAATACATCCAAATTGATGTTTCATCAACTGCACCAGCATCCCAACTGTGGTTTGTAAGATTCTTTTCTACTGATATGTGTCATCCAGTAGTTTGAGTATTTCTTCTATTCATATGCTGTCAACATTTAATTAGTTTTTGTTTATGTCCACTAATGCGTTCGCATTTCGACTCCATTCACCTTTTTAAGCCTTAAGTCATGTTTAGATTACTAGTATTTCTTATCTGTGCAGTTATCTTTATGTTTGGGTTATTTTATATGAAATGGGGATTGAGAGATGGGGGGATCGTCTCCTTTTTTTTTCTTTTCTCTTTTTGGGACTCTGGATTATCTGAAGGGCAATGATGGGAGGCGGGGGGGTTTCGGATGGGTACGAGGGATCAAAGAGGCCACGAATGATCGAATCCAATCCATACTTCGCAGTGACCGCAGGCAGTCCCTTGGATGTCTCAAAGAGGGCCAGGATGATGGAACCAGCCCCTCCCTATTTCGGAGCCATGGGCAGCAGCGCTGCTGGTGGCACCAGTGCCTTCTACCAGCCCTACGGCACCAACTTACCTGGTGCAGGGGCTAACAGTGCCATCCAGAACTTTCCAGGGGTCCGTCTACGAGGGCTCCCCTTTGACTGCGACGATCTTGACATCTGCAAGTTCTTTGTTGGGCTGGACATAGTGGACTGCCTCTTGGTTCACAAGAATGGCCGCTTCACCGGCGAGGCTTTTGTCGTATTCCCATCAGCCATGCAAGCAGAGTTTGCACTGCACCGCAACCGGCAGAACATGGGCAGGAGGTATGTTGAGGTGTTCAGATGCAAGAAGCAAGAGTACTACAGTGCAATAGCTGCTGAAGTGAACCAGGGCGGCTTCTTCGACTCGGAGTACCGTCACTCCCCACCTCCTCCACGGCCCAAGAAACCAGCTGAAGACAAGAGCAGCATGGAGTATACTGAGGTGCTCAAGCTCCGTGGCCTGCCCTACTCTGCTACCACTGAAGACATCATCAAGTTCTTTGTGGAGTACGAGCTGACGGACGAAAATGTGCACATCGTGTACCGTCCAGATGGTAAGGCCACTGGAGAAGCCTATGTGGAGTTCCCGACAGCAGAGGTTGTGAAGACAGCCATGTGCAAGGACAAGATGACCATTGGGACAAGGTACGTGGAGCTGTTCCCATCAACCCCAGAGGAGGCCAGCAGGGCGAAATCGCGAGTCAGGCAATGAATTATTTGATCCAGTCATCTACTTTGCCCTGGCCTTGAGCAGCTGTGTTCCAGTTTAGCTTTCGCCTTGCATGCTTAAACTGTATCCCTCGCCTTTAGGTTTGTGTGTGTGTGTTTTAGTATGCATCATGTTGCTACCGTGCCACAACCCGTTGGTGTGGTGACTTTATAAGAACCCGAATTGCATTTTTAAAAGAAGTGGTGGATTATGAGATGCCTGCACTTTAACAGCAGTTGCGCCTGGTTGGATGCATTTTATATGGCAATGGCATGATCATTGTTTTCCTTCTGAGTTTGCGACAGATGTTCTACTGTATCCCCTTCTTTTTGGTGAAGCAGGGGATGAAGCTCGCACTAACTCTGTTCCAAAAGTTGGTTGTTAATTAATATGAATATGCATAAACATAACGAGGTGTACATCAGTACATGCACGTTGCGGCCCATGGATTGTGTGTGCATCTGGGATACGGTTTTCCCGATTCCTATGATCTATCCAATATGCTAACTCTGAAACTCTAAGCTTCAGCTTAAAGAAAGCTGGGTGAGAAGATAGTAGTAGCTTTTTAATTCTGTTCACATCACTAATTGGGACTACCCCCGGACAACGATTGGTTAAGACCCTGTTTAGATGGGACTAAAACTTTTTAAGTCTCTATCACATCGGATTTTTGGACACTAATTATAAATATTAAACGTAGACTATTAATAAAACCCATTCATAATCTTGGACTAATTCGCGAGACGAATCTGTTGAGCCTAATTAATCCATGATTAGCCTATGTAATGCTACAATAAATATTCTCTAATTATGGATTAATTAGGTTTAAAAAATTTGTCTCATAAATTAGCTTTTATTTATATAATTAGTTTTATAAGTAGTCTATATTTAATACTCTAAATTAGTGTCTAAATACAGAGACTAAAGTTAAATCTCTGTATCCAAACACCACCTAATAGAAGCAATGTTTGTAACATACCAGCACCAGCAGCTGTGCAGTGTCAAATGCAGGATGGGCTGAGCAGACAGGAAAGATTTTGATTGTCAGTTGATGCTGGATGATTTCTTAATCAACACTTGGTTTGATGATCTGTACCGTTGACTTTGTAAACAAAATATCTATATTCTCATGTATGATAAGGCTGAGGTGCTTTGCAGACAAGCATTAATCAGCCATCAATCAGCCAGTGGAGAAGTTCCATGTAGTTTCAGGATTGGGACACCTCACAGATTTTCAGCGAGTCAATGCATCATCAGTCAGGACAAACACAGACATGAAAAATTGATGGAGTTCATCAACAATATTGTAATGCTAGCCACCTCAAGAATCTCAGTTATCTAAAAATAATTACATAACTGCGAAATGGCTATGAGTAATAACATTCAATCAATAGCTACACAACCTATTCTCTATAGGATGGATTTGATACAACGTCTGATCTCTATTGGATCTGATACAACTTATGATAGAACCCCCTACTCATTGGGTAGTCACACTCTTTGCCAGATTCCTTGGTTGATCAACATCAAATCCTCGAAGAACTGTCAGATGGTATGCGAGCAGCTGAAGGAACAAATAACAATACACTCAGTAAATGAAATTGTTTCACAAATGATAAAGCATAAGTAGAAGTTCTGGAATTTGATGAAATTAAACAATTCAAACAATGTGCAAACCTGTAACGGAATTATGTTAATCACTGGCTGGAGACAGTCAGCGACCTCTGGAACTTCAATAACCCTGCAAGATCCACTAGGGCAAACTGCAGATGCGTCTCCCTTTGAGCACATCACTATCAGACGCCCCTTGCGAGAAAGGAGCTGCTGAATCACTGACTGTTGCTTGCTGCAAGAGGTGAAGATGTTTAGAGGAACTCCTTGAAAAATGAAAAGAAAATGAACGTGCTCTGCAGTCTGTCCAAAGCGCTTACCTGAAGCACGCATCACGTGTAGCAATGACGATGATCGGAAGGTTTTCATCCACTAGTGCAAGTGGTCCATGCTTCATTTCACCAGCAAGCATGCCTTCGCTGTGCATCAGAGCAACCTCCTTAACTTTAAGAGCACCCTCTAAGGCAGTGGCATAGTTATAACCTCTGCCAAACACAAGGAGAGACTCTGAATCGATCAAGGAAGAGGAAAGTTCCTTCATCTCGGTATCAAGTTTTAAAACCTCGCTGACATTGCCTGTGTAGTAAAATAGACAAATTTGGAAAACGTTGTTCAAAAGAAACAATTTCCTAGACTAAATAATGCATTTGTTGATCTAACACGACATACTTGGAAGATTGGAAAGACCACTGATGATAGCTTGACGTCTAACTTGGGTGGATATTTGATCAGATCCAACAGCCAAGGCCACCATCACCATGACTACTATTTGACTTGTATATGCCTGCAAGATATGAGATATTGTTAGGAATCAAGACGACCAAAAAAGGGTTGAAGCATGAGAATAGACAGAAATTAACCTTGGTACTAGCAACACCTATCTCACAACCAGCATTGATATGAACTCCACAATGTGTTCTTCTTGATAGTGTGCTTCCTACGGTATTTGTTATGCCAACACAAAGTGCTCCATTTTCTAGTGCATAATCAAGAGCAAGGAGGGTATCTGCTGTCTCCCCTGACTGGCTAACGAAAACTGCAGTGTCTTCCCTGTAGATGGGACCTTGTCTGTCCAGCAAGTCACTTGCAACCTCCATAGTCACAGGAATACCTATTGTCCAAATAATGCAAGGAAGAAGTATCTGGGTCAAGAAACAGGTAGCTAATACATATTGTCACTGATGTTGACATCTAAAATTTCTACATAAGGAGTCAGGACAATAAGTTGGCATACCAGTTAATTCCTCCACAAAAGGTCTTGCAGCCAAGGCAGCATTGTAACTTGTACCACAGCCAATGAAAACTAACCTTCTACTGCGCCTAATAGTTTTGAGGTACTCCTTTTCCTTTAATCCTCCTAAAAGAACACCACTATCCTTCACTCTACCCCTCATGGTTGTTGTTAATGAATGTGGCTGTTCATGGATTTCCTTTTGCATGAAGTGGTCATAACTTCCTTTCTTTATCTGCTCAACTTCCATCTCAAGGACAGACAATGCTCGTTGCACAGAAGCTGGCTTCTCTTTCTCATGGTCAAACTTAAGGATAGACACACTGCCATCCTGCAATGGCCAAATTGTTAAAGCTTGGACAAGGCATCAAATGTAAGGCTAATGATGTCAAAGAAACAAAAGAACTGTTGCACTAGCGTGTTCACATATTATTTCAGTCAATAAAAAACCAGTGACACAATAAAAGTACAATTGTCAAATTGGCAGAAAAAATGGTATAAAGGAAATAGATAACTTTAGGTCTAGAAAAGATAGATTGCCCCCCATTAAAAATGATCTTTCTTTCTAAAAAAGAAAGTAAAGGCAAAATAGAACAGATAAGGCAGGTGAATCAACAGAGAAAGCTGAAGAGTACCTTAATATGAACAATTTCATCATCTTCGATAGCCAAATAATTCTTGGTATGCTCCACAATAGCAAATAAATCACTAGAGAAGAATAATTCTTTGGGCTTCCCGTTTGTTGTCAGAGCTTTGACATCATGAAATGGTTTCCCACTATTTTGGCCACTTAATTCCTGAAAATAGAGACAACAGTTACAAATATAAAAAAAATGTTTCCAAGTCAAAGGGAAGCAGAATATTTATAGTATCTATAAATATGTGTAAAAAAATGATTACACAAAAGATAACTTCTAACCAAACCAACATCACCATAAAAGAAAATTATTTAATCTGCAAGCAATCTACTGCACAGTTTCTCACGTTTGCATTTTTATAGAACAAAACATGTGGCAGTTAACCAGAGCAAGTAGTTCGTAGTTACTCTATTGAGTGTGGATTTTATCGCAGGTTCCACTCTATGGGAAGAAAAAAATGGTAGTTCTTAGCACCTTTTGACAAGCCAACATTTGTGAGAAAATGCACTTCATGTTTTCTAGTTTGACACTTTTACCTAATACATGTTTGAAGCAGATGGAGATAAGAACGGTGAAGAGACAACAGAGTTAAAGTTAACTTTTGATGTTAGGTCTAGTACTACATAATAAAGTCAACTTGAACAGCAAAAGATGTAGCTCAAGAGCATAACACATAATTCTTACACAAAATAAAAATCACTGTTTTACTATGCTTGATTAGAACCTAGCTGATAGTTTAAGACAAACCAGGATGCACTTACATTGACACCGAGTATCAGTGTGCTGCCCCGTTTGCATGCAATCAATTCATTGGGGTAGTGTGGGCTTTTAAAGATAAGTGCGTAGGCTCCTTCAAGCTGCCTCATGACTTCCATAACAACTTGGCTAAATGTCACATCACCTGAGAAAATAATAAAAAGTTGCCTTAACTAGAACTAGTACAGTAAGACCAACATATAGAATCTAGTTACCGATTTCTTTTCCTTTTGAATTTTGTAAGAATTCTCCTGCCTTGTTAAGAGTAATGTATTGCCTAAATAAAAATTTCTGAGCGCGAAAAGCATAATAAGGTATATTTATTGCCTCATCTAGTTCTTAGGTGGCAAATCTAGTTTCCAACATAGATCATAGTAGTATAATTCTTGCTCCAAAGAAATGATAATATAATTATAACTTGAGAATGAAAGGTTTAGCTAAAGATCAGGGAGTACATCTTGTCTGTTGTCAAGAATATAAATACCTTCTTCATCATGCGCCTTATCAAAAACAAACTTTGCCAACTTAGGGATGACTTCTGTGTCAGTATCAGACTCAAAGGTGAACCCGTGCCGGATTAGTGTCTCTTTCAGAACCTGAGCAGATACATCAGAAATACCAAGTTATGATGGAAATTTATCTGTTTACATCATTATCATCTCTTGCTACATTAATTTGAGATGGTATCATGAGGTTACACATGATCATGAAACCAAGTTTGAGATGGTTGGCTGATTCATAAATGTCTAATAAACTTATTGTGAATTCAGTATATTGTCATTTGCCACTTCTATAAGATAATATTCTCTGCATTACAACGACAATAATCTAGCAAAATGAGATAGAACTCACTGATATTCTAGTTGCTAGTTAATCTACAGCAGTTATTTTATTCCAGTAAAAGCATATGAGCTTTCAACTAAACGGCAGATTATTTAACAACAATAGTGAGGCGTCTATGGAGATTGGAGACAGCCCATGTGCAGGGCTTGGAAGATAACATGTTGGCCAATAGCATAAATCCACCATAGTTGCAATAATGCATGTGGATTCCCCAGCTGTAAAGATGATGAGAGAAATACTATACAAGAATTCTAGTACAATATCAGAACTTCAGAAGAGCAAGGTAAACAAGAACCTCGTAGTTTGTGATGATGCCATTGTGGACGACCAAGAACTCATCGCCGGCACCAGAAGATTGGGGGTGGCTGTTCCTTGGGGCAGGCACACCATGCGTGGCCCACCTGGTGTGGGCAATTCCAGCATGCACATTGAAGGCGGCGTCCAGGTTCACATCCTTCTCATCAACCTCTGAAAAATACACAAACATCCAACATGACAAAAGATAGAGTACAAGAGAGCACCAAAATTGTAGCCGAGACTAATTGTATACGGTATAAATCGTCAGGAAATCCAGAGAGAAAGGAAATCAGCTCTCCAAGTGGTAAATTGAATAAATCACCGAAAATGCCATAAACCCAAGAAGATTTAGAGTTGATCCGAATGGGTCAAATTCTACCTTTTCTGAGGAGATCCAGAATTTTGGGAGCTATGCTATGCCAATCCCAAAAATGCAAAGTGCGAACAGAAGAATTTCCCTCGCAAGGATAACTAAACCCAAAATCGCTAAACGACATAATGATATTCCCCAAAATGTGATATGGATCCCAATCAAAATCCAAAGCTTTTACCAAGTGATACAGCCAAGTCAGACCACATAGCACATGGAAATCGTGCAAAAATCCATCCCAAGAACCCAAAATTCAACCCATTTTTCAGCATAATCAGGAGGGAAAAGGCACTGACCGGAGTAGACGGATCGTACGAGGTTCTCGATCTTGCCCTCCTGGCGGAACACCAGCGGGGACGCCCCGGCATAGGCCGGCACCGCCGTAGAAGAAGAAGAAGAAGCGCAGGAGGGAACGTCGGCGTCGACGGCGATGCCGGAGGAGTCGTAGCCGCGGTACTCGAGGCGGCGGAGGCCATTGAAGAGGACCTCGAGGATGTAGCGGCGCTCCCGCGACACATTGTAGTTGAGGTACGCGAAGATCCCGCACATCGTGCGCCGCGCCGCGCTGGGCTGGGCTTCTAGAAGCTTCCAGAAGTTTCCGGGTTCGGGAGAGAGAGAGAGAGGGAGGACGCGGTTACGACGGCGGCGAGGAGTCGCCGGCCGAGGCGGAGGAAGAAGAGGAGAAAAAGGCCGCGTTTTTTTTTTTTTGATAGGAGAAGGCCGCGTATTTGGGTACGCGGAGTCAAAGCCCAAATTTTATACTGATCGAGTACAGCAGGACAGGCTGACGTGTAGCCTGTGACC
Source organism: Oryza sativa Japonica Group (assembly GCF_034140825.1). Lineage (NCBI taxonomy): Eukaryota > Viridiplantae > Streptophyta > Magnoliopsida > Poales > Poaceae > Oryza > Oryza sativa. Next base: position 1,530,157 of record NC_089046.1, read on the forward strand.
CAGTAGCCGCACGATTTGGATCGGACGGCTACTGTAGCGCACAGCTCTTCGAAAGGAAAAATGGAAATCTAGGTGCTCCTTACTCCCTCAAGTTCCATTTCTGTGCCTAACAAACTTTGATCATATATCTTATTTAATTTTATTTATAATTAGTACTTTTATTGTTATAAGATGATAACACATAAATAGTACTTTATGCGAAACTTATGTTTTTAACTTTTTTTAAAAATATTTTAAATAAGACAAACAATTAAAGTTAGACACGGAAAATCATGGCCATCCTCCTTAAAATGGAAGGGAGTGAGTGAGTACTCATTACGGGCGGCTGTCACTTGTCATCACGTCAATGTTAATACATGTGTAGTACGTGTTAAAAAAAATGCTAATACATGTGTAGATTTGTCATGCTTGTGCCACGCGTCGCGTTTCTGATTAATTTGGACGTCGATTTTTACTCGTAGTTGCAGTAGATGACAACTGAGTGCGTGTTTTAAGCCATAGTATGGATCAGATATTTTTTGGAGAGAAATATGCACACGTGTTAGGATTTTCAGTCGTGTTAATTTGACACTGAGAGATTGTGTTTATTGCTAATTGGAGTGATTAAAGTTGTAGATTAGATGGAATGGATGCATGGAGTAACCCAAGTCAGAGTAGCAAAGGTCTGGGACTGGTCAGCAAAGGGCAGCGTGGACGTAGCTCCTCTTTCTTTTCTTGCTTGACTCATTCTCCCTAAAAATCTCCTACCATCTGCCTACCAGTTTCCAAGAAACAAACAAGTACCCCCCATGTTTCTGAAATTTGATACTTGTCTATTTTGCTTATGTCAAGTATATAGTAATGACTAAACTACGTTCTCATGCGATACCACGTGATTAATCAAGTGTATAACTGGTCTACTATTTCTTTCTCTAATGGGCACTACCCGAGTTCTAAAAACACACACCCAAATGAATAATACGATAATTATCACTGGATTGATGTTGCTTCAGTTTCCAGCCTCCCGAAAAGAAGCTTCCATTACTCCAAAGAACTGTTCACTAGAGTACAGATAAACAGAGGGAACCATACAACCAGTCCAGAGGGACCCAACGCAGTGCCAAACGTCACCATTTCATGGGCAATATTGTTACAAGCTCTAGGACAGAACGTACATCTCTTTACTACATCAAAACGGAAACAAAGTCCCTAGCTTCACGGATAACAACAGCATTTGAACCGTCATCTCATAAATTTGTCATCCTTAAGAGCTTGGAACAGTTAGTTGCTTAGATTCGGTTTCTGATATAATCTGACTTGTACAAAGCAAATCGCCAATTAAGAGCTCCAATACCATAGCTTCTGCTTGTAACATATCTTTGTAAATAAATTCATTGATCTTTCAGCTCCTTGACAGCACTGCATCTTTTATCATACACTTACATGGAGTTCTGCCCTGCAGGGGATCACAGAGCAGGGCATAGTACAGTCAAGAATAATACAGGGAAGCATATACTCCCCTTCGTCCCAATTTAAATGCAACCATGATTTTCTGTGTCCAACTTTGATCATCTGTCTTATTTAAAAACAATAAAAAAAACAAAAAAAAAACATAAGTCACGCATAAAGTAATATTCATGTTTTATAATCTCATAACAATAAAAATACTAATTATAAAAAAACAAATCAAATAAGACGAACGATTAAAATTAAGCATGGAAACTTATGGTTGCTCTTAAAATGGAACGGATGGAGTATTTCCAGCGGGGATCACGGATGGACATACATACAGTACAGCAGATATATTGGGGGCGCCGGCCAGTCCTCAGCTTTGTCCACACCTGTTTCTCAACATTTTTCTATGCTAGTTGCTCCTAACTTGGCCTACTGTCCTCCATCTCCAACAACACAAGAGTACAAGACAAGTACTACAACGGCAACAACTATGCATGACATCAAAACGAAAGCTGGGACCTCGTCGATCAAAGCTAAGCACAGGCACATAACACCCTCAATGCAACCAGCAGCAGCGAGGAGGCCATGCTGCCATGAATCATGATCATGGCGTCATCACAGGAGTTCGAGGCTAATGACCCACAGCAGCTGCACGCCAAGCCCAAGAGGCTCTACCAAGTCTGGAAGGGAAACAACGTACCTGCTCTTTCTTTCTTTCTTTCTTTCTTGCTCCAGCGATCTGGCTACAGCTTCTTCAACTTCATAGCAGCGAGGTAGACTGATTTTCCTTCATTTTGCAGATATTCCTGTGTGGTGGACGCCTTATTATTGGCCCGGATGCAGCCTCCCTGCTGCTTTCCATGTTTCTCATCCTTGGCCCGGCCATCGTCTTCAGCTATCAGATGGAGTCCACAATCCACCGCTCTCAACAACGGATGCATCGAGCTGCACAGCTGATAGTCATCATCACAACAGCAGCGGTTAGTGAATCCCCAAATCATTTATAAGTTGCTTCTTCACATATAATTTTGATTGCCAATCCGTTCTCTAGTGACATATACCAAACAATTAATCCGCATGGTAGTCACAGTGATTTCAGCTTCAATATCTGAAACTGAAATCAGTCAATCAGGGGTTCAAGATTCCACAAGTCTAATTTCCACTATACAACATGTCTAGCACTGTACAGTCATGTGAATTTCACCTTCAAATTGCAGGACCTTTTCTTCCTCTTCATGACATCAGCCAGGGACCCAGGGATAGTGCCAAGGAACACAAGAGCACCACCTGAAGTCGATGAATTTCTTGGCTCAACCACACCATCGATGGAGTGGAGCTCAGGGAGAACTCCGCGGATGAGGTTCCGTAGGTCAAAGGATGTTACAGTCAATGGCTTCACGGTGAAGGTGAAGTTTTGCGAGACCTGCCTAAGGTACCGCCCACCACGATCCTCACATTGCTCCATCTGCAACAACTGCGTCGAAAAGTTTGATCACCACTGTCCATGGGTCGGCCAATGCATTGGACTTGTAAGTAAACAATCAATGATGCAGTAATCAGTATAGTCATCAGCCTAATTCAATGTGCAGTTCCAGTACTATTTGTTTCCATAGTGTTTTTAGAAATATGGTAGAGTATAACCACTATGCAATGAATTTCTCTTAAAAAAAAGCTCTATGGAATGAATGAACTTACTTTCAAGTTTCCATAAGATGCTGGTAAATATGCCAAAAGAGTTCTTCCCTCTCCAATGGTTAATGTCCAGCCAAATTCCTTCCAGTCATCTTCAGCATTTGACTATTTATAAGTTATTCATAAAGCTACAGAGCTTAACAAGACATTTAGACTTGAATTTGTGAGTTATAACTTTACTTTTTAGCTAAAAGGACTCCTCAATCATCTAAGTTGAATTACACCAGGCTCAATGTAAGCTATTTTTTAATTACAAAATCATCAAGAATGAGTTGTTAACTAGTTCCACTGTTTGACTAGACGTGCAGATAAGGTTAGGCACCTATGGGAACAGAACAATGAAATTTTCAGAGCAAGACCTAAACTGTACCTAACATACATTTTTTAGGACTAAAGCACATATTTCGAAAAGAATTTCTCGCAATTAATGCAGTGAACCTAAGGTCAAGGAATAACTTATGTGAAAGAGCAGGTTAACCAAGCACTAATGATCATCTGAACTCTATATTTCAGCAACTCACAAATCTCTTATACAGAAATGATGTTAAAGTATTCTTAAGTGCGTGATCAATCATTGCACTCTCGGATGGTTTCCACTTGCTTATCAAAATCATGCCATTTTCTATTTTTTCTTGCAGAGGAACTACCGCTACTTCTTTCTGTTTGTAGCGACATCGACTTTCCTGTGCATATTTGTTTTCATCTTTTCATGGGTGAATGTCTACTATGAAAGGGGATACAATGGCGGATCCATCTGGAAGGCTTTGCGAAAGGAAGTATACTCATTTGTGCTAATCATATATACTTTTATCGTTGTATGGTTTGTTGGTGGTCTCACAGTATTTCATCTTTATCTGATCAGTACTAATCAGGTAAACCTACTTTCTTCTTTAGCTATTCTAGAGACTTTGCTATAGTTACTGGTTCTCTTATACTGTAATTCAGTAAATGCATTTTAATGAGTAGACAGTATTAAGAGTTTGAGATAGTTCTGATAACTTCAACTAGCAGCTCCATACACGGTGTTTAGTTGTGTACTGAATGTCTAACTAGATCCAACTGCAAATTCTGCAGACAACATATGAAAACTTCAGATACCACTACAACAAGGACAACCCCTACCGAAAGAGCATTGCAGCAAACTTTGTAGATGTGTTCTTCACCAAGATCCCTCCACCCCAGAACAATTTCCGTTCATGGGTAGGTGAGGGCGCACTGGAAGCTGGATTTTATACTCCATATATTGCGCTGGATTTGACTGATCCAAGGGAAAAGATTGATTTAGAGATGGGAAACAAGGATATACTTGTTGGGGGTATTCAGATCCCAACAGTGCTTCAGAACATAGACTATGGTTCCTTTGAAGATAATCCAGATGACAAGAACAGGAATGAAGATGATAGACTAGTGCCTTTTGCTTCAACTTGGGCACAACAAGCAAATGAAGGTGCTCGAACATCTGAAATAGCTACTGTAGAATATAAGGACGAAATAAGTGAAGATGGTGGTAAGGAAATTATTAGTTCAAACACAAGTTCAGAACAAACATCAATAGAAGCTAATGCAGCAGCATCTGAGGATGAAAGCAATGAGGACAATGCTGGAAAAAGTAACAGTTCAGATAGAAGTTCTACCCAAAATTTGGGGGATGTGAACTATAGCTCTGTATTACTCATCTAAATTGATAATCTGTTCATATACATGGCCATTATGAGTTGACATTATTCTTAGCATTACACATGATAAATAAAAACAGAAAATGAATGACTGTATGCCTCAGCCAAAATTTTTAGAATGTATTAGTTTACGTCTAGAAGCCCATGTTGCACTGTTCACGCTTTCCTGCACTATATGTTTCTAATTTCTGTAGCATGTGGGCCGTAATGTGGACATAAAAAGAAAAGAGTTCTGTTGATTGATTACTACCTTAATGATGCAACAGTTCAGATTGCTCTACTGCCTTTATGGTACTACAAAGGTGAAGCTAACGATGCAGATGTGGAGCAAGTCACAGAAGGGGCTTGACATTCACAAAATAATCCATAAAGCAGGACCAAGATAATGTAAATTGTTAAGTAATGATTCCATTGCTCATTATTTGGTAAAAAAAAATACAGCTGCTTACAGCTTACAAGCTAAACTTTCCAGACTAACTGAAATCTGGAATTTGAAAGCAAATTACTGGTCGCTAAAAGGCAGTACCAAAGATTGCACATTTCTGCAAAAATGAAATTCCTCACGCCTGATAGACATCTGGAAGCTGAAGGCCTACACTGGCAGCAGATTTGTTCAATATCTTCTTCATCTCCTCTGATCGGTCCACAGCTATATTATACGAGAATAGCAGGTCCTGGGCAATCAAACATGATTTACAGAGTTAACATGGTATACAGTGCATGAACAACCAATCTAAACTAGGTGTGATGTACTGGGAAGTGGGAATTAGCAATGAAGCAACTGCGAGTTTGTATACTAAAACACACCGAAGGAAGTTCAATTCATCACGTTAATCAGAGTTTGATTTGGGGAAAAAAATAGCAAGGAACCCAATAGAAAGGGGAGTTTCAGTCAAAAAAAAATAGAAAGGGGAAAGAAGCCTTCTAGCCATTTCATCGAACACATTTATCTGCTAAAACAATGCGCAAAACAGGAGAAGATTATACGCATCTAGAAATGGCTCCAACCTTGTGGTGGTGGACGCTGGCGAGGAGGTAGGCGTAATCCCCGGCGAGCCGCAGCCGCGCTCTGGCGTCGGCGTCCGTGCCAGTGGGGCGGCGGAACTCGGAGGCGACGAACTCGCGGAAGTGCTTCTTGGAGTCCCCCCGCCGACGTGCTTCTGCACCGCCTTGAGCACCCGCCGGTAGACGGCCGCCGACGTGGCCACCATCGATCTGTCCACGGATCCGCCGCGAGAGGAGGCAATCGGACGCGGAGACTGCGGGTCGCCGGCCTCGCCTTCTTGGCCGTGTCGATCGAACTGGAACTGTAGAGGAGGAGGAGGAGGAGGAATAGGTAGGCGTCCCCTTGCCGGAGATTCTCCTCTGCAGTTGCCGGAGTTCGCCGGAGCTTCTCCGCCTTCTTCAGGAAGGAGTAAAGGACAGAGTAAAGGGACTGAAGTAAAAAAAATTGCAAAGAATGAAAAGGGCTATTCTGCAAATATCCATCTTCATCCTGAGCCTCAATCTGACCGTCCATCTTCGATCTAACGCCCAAAACATTTGCAAATCAGACCATGGTTTGGTTTGGATTGGACTGCTACGAGTTTGCATATAACCAAAAATGCTTCTCGCTCGAACATTTCAGCATAAAATAACTTTTTTCTTTATTTGAAGATGGCTTATCAATACTTTATTATATCTATTATAAAGCTTTAAGTTTTTCCAGGGCGGATCCAGGAATGAAAAATAGAAGGGGCTCAACATACGGGAAAAACCGACATAAACATATCATGTCTCATACAATATTACAGTATCAACAGGTACCCCTATATCATGGTCTGCAATTTCGATTCTAAAAAATTTAGGAATTCTGCAACACCATCCCCCAAGGAAACTATCACACCCAAATAAAATCATTTTTCTTGTGAAGTTTAACAAAATCTATTCAATTTTGGTAAAAAAAAAATTCAAATATCGAAAAACTTTCTTGCCTAAAAATTTCGAAATTTGCAGTACTAATCTTGAATTCCTAGCTAATCTAAGCTCCCTGATTCAAATATTGGCCATCTTTGTTTAGGCTTAAACTTATTGGCTTAGACTTTTAAGTCAGCTTATTGGCTTATATGATTTATAAGCCAGTGAATTTAATGTCCTAAGTTTAGTGGTAGAGTCATACATCTATCTTATATAAGCCAAAAAAAGCTTCTCCAACTTAGCTTTTGGCTTAATAGTGTAAGAGTGGCTTATAACTTTAAGAAAGCCAAACGAAAAAACTGCTTGTTTGTTTAGGCTTAGACTTTTTGGCTTATAAGTTGACTTATAAGCCTAAACAAAGAGGACCTTAATAGTGGAAGGGATCGCCAATATATCGGGTTTTACGGTTATGTGATACAAATCAAATCAGATTTGCCCAATAATTGAGCGAGTAAAAACGAACTTTTTCCTACTTTTTGCAGCACGCCTGATGATGCGTTTGTGATATCGTGGGCCTCAACCAGGTGCCAGCACTCCCGTCCTGAGGCCATCGACGCTTCCCATATAATTTTGGCCCGGAACTCCAATTCCATCACATACAATATCGGCCCAGTATGTTTGTGGGCTTCCGGCCCAAATCGCCTTGGGCTGTAGCCTACGGGTACTCAGGTCTCTGGGGGAGTCAAGGGTTTAACCCGTCCTGCGACGCGGAGCACCGGCCGCCGCTCGCCGACGCAAGACAACGACGATGCCGAGCTTCCCTCCGCCCGGCACCGTCACCATCTGCGAGATCAACCGCGACCTAGGTGTGCTATCCACTCCCTGCTCCCCCTCTCTCTGCTGTCTCCAATCCGCTTCGCTTGCTAGCTGGGCTGCTCATTCCAAGTCTGTGCGTTGCAGTTGCGGCGGATGCGCTGTCCGACGATGGAGCCAAGGATGCCTACGGGGATGTCCTCGTCAGTACACTCCCATCTTCCCCCCTTCCTCCTCCGCCTCGCATAGTTTCGTCTTTCTTCTTTTTCACAACACTAATTTTATTAGGCCTCTAATTGAAACTTTAATTTGGGATTTCTTCTCCAGGGAATGGTCTTCAGCCCGATTCCTTTCCAGCCGGATGCGATTGTTGCCACCCACGAGCCTCCTGCTGTCACTGAAGCTGCTGAGATTGTCCCCAGAACAAGTTTAGCTTCCACCGTAGCTGAGTCCTTCAAACAAATGCTATTCCCTTCTTGCGATGTGAGTTGGTTCTTTATCATATCTTAGTGACTCAATTGCGAATAATTAATATATCTCCATATTCTGTTTATGTCATAATATCAGTTGGCATAGTATACTGTTAGATTGAATTTATTTATTTATTTTTAATATAAGGGAGGAATATGCCTCTGGTCAGCGTCATATCATGACAATGTTGCATTTGTGAAATCTGGTACCTTTCCTAGAGGTTCTAGTGGCCAAGGGATGCTTGTGGACATTCTCTATTGTTCTTCTGCTGAAGGTAGTAGCCTAGTAGGAAAGGATCCTATGGCTTACAAAATATTGTATACTCGCTTCAACAAATTATAGATATCATCGTCGAAAAAAGTACAGATATATTTTTCATCCATATGATTTCACTAAAGGAGGTAAAATTACTGAAGGCGTGCAGGGTATTGAAATGAACACTCAAAGTCATATAATGGATGAAACATAATTTATGTCATACTGAGTGCATGCACTGTATCGAAATGAACACTCAAAGTCATATAAGTGACCAAACATTAACTTATGGCATAGAAGGGATTAAGTGAAAACTTAGTGAAACATAAAGAACATTCTCTTTTAAATATCGGTGTCCCTGGAAACAGATAAGTGGTATTTTCACCAGATAAAATGTAGACCCCAGAATTTTGCATTCCAAAATTAGTTACCAGTAATCGGTCAGAAATTTTAACATGAGAAAAGAAAAAAGATCTGACATATAAAATACATTAATACATCACAAATAGATCATAATGATTGTAGGGATATAATCCATAGGGACATGCTTCACAAAAAAAGTATATAACATACAATAGTTCCACCACAAATGTGGCAATTGATTTAATTCTAGAACTGGATGTGAGTATTTCTTTTTCCTTCAGAAATGTAACAACAAATAAACTTGAAAGAGAAGATGAAGTTGGCATACTTCCAAAGTTGAATTTAAATTGTTCCAATCAATTTATTGGTACTGGTTCATTGGCTTAGGAGCGGCAACTGATCACTTACCGCTGGCTGTATCATGACTCCTCTTTGTGCATATTCAACACTGCATTATTTAATTTTGTCTTCTAATTAACATACTTGCTCCATTTTTCAGTTCTTCCTTAAGGACCAATGCTGTGTCTAATTTCCATACCCTCGAGGATAAGTCCTTTCTTCGAGTTGAGCTGGACGATCTCTTGCAGGTTGATAACAACCATTCCATCTCCTTGGTGGTTGTAGAAGTGCCCCAGTTGTACCTCCATCCAGCCGTCACCCCGTTCTCTCGGATAGCTCACTGTCTCCTCTGCTCGTCCTACTTCGCTTCTACCCATGTCAAGAGGTGTCTCTTGCGTGCGTGGGTGCAGAGAGACGGTGCGCTTGGCAGACACTACTTGATCGTCCATGGTGATATATGCCTCTTGTGTCCGGCAGTCAAGCCCGTATGATTTATCTGCCAATTTGAAGATGAGATAGACTATGTATCGTGTGTTGGGTGAGAGCTCTCTGCAGTTGATGCGGCCACGCAAATGGAACCAGCAGACAAATACAAGCGCAGCTACTCTTTCAAACCTGAAACAAGGAGAAACTTTGGTTTTTGTTTAATTATCGAGAAAAAAAATCAAAGCAAATCAAAGAATAGTATGTATATTGAATTTAAACACTATCTGATTGAGAATGTTTATTATAGTTTATTTCTTAATGATTTTGTATTTCTAAAAGAAGTGTCATGTATATGTGATTATGTTTGCAAAATAAGTGCTTCAGATTTATCCTCCACGTTTGGGATGCAAACCTGGAATCGGGTAAGTAGATCCATCTCCAGTACCGGGCATCATCCCCCCATGCTATCTCTAATGATCTGGATGATAGCAAGTAGCATTTAGCTCCGCTTGTTCTTTCCAACCAAAAACTCTGGATGCAAATGTGCAAATTAGTCGCGCGCATTCATTTACTTAGCATCAAGATAACAAGAAGTTAGCACTAATATTGAACAAAATAATGGATTTTCCCTGGCAACATTGCGTGGAGCTAGATTGTAATATTAGACTTTGATTTAATATACAACTCGTAGCTCCTCAATACAATTGTATTTTGTATATAGTAGATTTAAGAATATAGAATTGAATTTGATTTACAACTCTTAGTTTCTACTTTCGTAGGTACAATTATTTGTATACAATACAACAAAAGTGGGATTGGAACTAATATACAACTGTTGACATTTATTTATGTGAATACAATTATTTTTTCTTTAAAAACAACTATATTGATGTAACGACCCGCCTCTCCCAGGCCAGGACCGCTTACATATGACAGCTTTCATAGGTCATATACTATGAAACGTTTTATGACCTATTTTAAGTGACTACATATGGCAGCTTTCATGTCCTCCCAGAGAGACACAAGTCTTTTATGCACACTATATATGACAGCTTTCATAGTCTTTTATGCACACTACATATGGCAGCTTTCATAGGTCAAGTCTTTTATGCACACTATATATGGCAGCTTTCATAGTCTTTTATACACACTACATTATGCACACTACATATGGCAGCTTTCATAGGTCACATGTCCTCACTTGTGCGCACCCGGGAGGTCTTTTATGCACACTACATATGGCAGTTTTCATAGGTCATATACTGTCCTCATAGAGACACACAAGTCTTTTATGCACACTACATATGGCAGCTTTCATGTCCTCACATGTCCTCACTTGTGCGCACCCGGGAGGTCACCCATCCCCTCACTTGTGCGCACCCGGGAGGACCCTGGAGTTCTTTGGAGATCAGCTTCTGGAAAAGAAGTTGCAACTTGTTAATATGAGTACTCTATTAAGCAACTTGTTGATATGAGTATTCTATTAATCCTATTAAGCCCTAGGCTAGAATGTTCTGGCAGCTTTCATAGGTCATAGACTACTCTGTGTGGTATGTTCTAGCAGCTTTCATAGGTCATAGACTGCTCTGTGTGGAAAAGAAGTTGCAACTTATTGATATGAGTATTCTATTAATTCTATTAAGCCCTAGGCTGGGATGTTCTGGCAGCTTTCATAGGTCATAGACTGCTCTGTGTGGAAAAGAAGTTGCAACTTATTGATATGAGTATTCTATTAATCCTATTAAGCCCTAGGTTGGGATGTTCTGGCAGCTTTCATAGGTCATAGACTACTCTGTGTTGTATGTTCTGGCAGCTTTCATAGGTCATAGACTGCTCTGTGTGGAAAAGAAGTTGCAACTTATTGATATGAGTATTCTATTAATCCTATTAAGCCTTATGCTGGGATGTTCTGGCAGCTTTCATAGGTCATAGACTGCTCTGTTCTGGCAGCTTTCATAGGTCATAGACTGCTCTGTTCTGGCAACTTTCATAGGTCATAGACTGCTCTGTGTGAAAAAGAAGTTGCAACTTATTGATATGAGTATTCTATTAATCCTATTAAGCCCTAGGCAAAATTGCTCCAGGCCAAGCACGTTTAACCCTGGAGTTCTTTGGAGATCGGCTTCCAGAAAAGAAGTTACAACTTATTGATATGAGTATTCTATTAATCCTATTAAGCCCTAGGCTGGGATGTCACAATTGATAATTCTGCACCATCATAATTTGAATAGATCAAAATCTAATGGTTTAAATAATTTTCTTTTTTCAATTAATATGGTACGGTTTCTATGCCTTCCGAGTGAAACTAATGATTTTCTTTTTCGAGCTATCTTAATAATATAACCAATGAATGTTTTTTTCTCGCAAACTTTTGTGCGGAGCTAGATAAAAGTAGGATTAGAATTTGATAAACAATTCATATCTTATGTTTCTATAAATATATGATTTATATATGATACTAAAAATAGTATTAGATTTCATATACACCTTTATCTTATGTTTCCGTGCATATAGTTGTAATTTGTATAAACTATTTTAAAAGTAAAAATAGATTTAATATATAAATCTTAGCTTTTGTTTCAGGTACTCATATTTTGTATACAAATTTATCAATCAATCTATGCTTATAAGGCTATAACTTATATTTTGTATACAATTGTGTTTTGTTTTTCTCTCCGACTAATGCGAGGTGTGATGGTTCTTTTTTAACCATCTTAACTGTATACTACTCCATTAGGTTACAAACGTTAGACATTTAGGGTGTGTTTGGTTGGGTGGATAAGACTGGATGGGAGATAGCCGCTTGATTTTTTATGGTACATGTGGATGGGGCGGTCTAGAAAAGGGAATATTTCCTCAATATGCTAGATGAGTGTATACGGCTTATTTGGCCGGATGAAGCCATCCATGCTTTCGTATGGGTGACGTGTCATATTCTGATTAGTTGTGCTTGGTTTGATTTTTTTCTCCTAAACCGTTTATCTAATTTATAATTTGATTACACCATTATATTAGTTACAATTAAATATTTAAAACAAGATCTCGAATGATTATATTTTGATTAAATATATATATATGACAAATGGGTCCCACTAAATTTGGCTTATCCCATCCATGCTCTATCCCTCCAACTAAACAAGAAATTTGATCATCCTATACATACAAACCAAACAAAAAAAAATTAGATCGTCATATCCAATAAAATATGGATGACCATATCTTATCCATGCATGATCATGAACCAAATGCACACTTAAGGCCAAGATTCGGTCATATTTTTGGAACTTGACCATCAAGTGATTTCTGAAATGGTTAGTTTAAAAACAAATAATTACGGTATGTACTTATTTGCCTCAAAGAGTAGCTAGAATTATAAGGTTTAAAAGTTTGACTAAATCATGTCCAAAACAATGGGGAGTATTAACAGTGGTACAGCTGTGGGGGGTGCCGGAGGGGGCCAACACCTCCTATCCAAACACCACCACCGCCACCCTCACCTGTTTTTACTCTATATTGAGGTTAACTAAGATATGTATTTATCTAGTTTATTTGTGTAGCTTGAAATTATTATCAGTTTAGTTAGCAAGTCTAAAAAAACATTAGCAAGAAACATGATCTACAAAATTAGTTTGTGATTTCTCATCTTTTTCAAAGTAAAATAGAATATACTTATTTGTGAGATTATTCAATAGTTTACATTAAAAGGATTTAACAATAAAAACTAGTTCCAAACTTTCAATGATATTATTAAAGAGCTAATTAAGATTCAAGTTTTTTTAAAGGATTAGTTTACACGCATTGATTGTTATTGACAGTAACTACTTGACCTCCTTTGCTATCGATATTGGTAATTCAGTCTTATGGCTTATCCCCACCCCCCACACCCCCTAATCTTAAATCCTAGGTATTATACGTACCTTGCTGCGTTGGTCGAGAAGGACGTGGTCCTGGGCGAGGCTGAGGAAGAGCTCCTTGTTGGAAGTGGTGAAATCCACAGGATCGTCGGCTCGAGCGAGGATGGAGTGGTAGTCCGGCGGCAGGAAGCGCTCCCACACGGCGTTGGAGCTCGCCGCTGCTTGGAAGTCGGCGGAGACGGCGGAGCAGCGGCAGGCGTCCGTGGGAGTGGTGAAGGAGATTGCATGAGCCAGGCATGCCTCTGGGAGGCGTGAGATGCTGCTGCTGCTGCAGTATCCTGCTTCTTCCTCCTTCTTACCAACGCTCACATCGTCGTCCACTTCCTCCCTTCGTGATTGCTTCATGGCCAGCGGCTTCAACAACTGTCGTTGGAGATATCACAATCTAGTATACTGTATATTGGACTATAGGTAGGCATCAGGCATGTCTGTACACGATAGAACTTGTACAATCTAGTATGTGAACGCATGTCTTATCAGTAAGGAAATTTCGTTGTTATGAGTAACAACTGATCTTTTCCCACCTAATTTATTATTAATCAACCGTACGTTACATCATCAACATATACAATTGTATATCCACTCCTACCCAAATTCCACGGCGCGCCATCAGGCCACGGCTGCCACGCGCTTGTGCTCGACGCGTTGACGAGGAGGAAAAGAGCTGCAACCATCTAGCCCTCTCGTGGCAGGTGGATGGACTCGTGGGTCCGGAGCCATTCAGCCAACAGTTTCATCAGACAATAGGTAAGTAGTAGAATACAGAATTTAGGCCAGTGATACAGGTGGTTCTTCCCCAACCAGACAATTCCTCCAACAGATCGACACAAGCCCCGGCCGCCATCGTCAAGGCCACTCGCCTGTGCTATATTTCATATACTAGAAAAAGACTGCGTTGCAACAGGCAATGGCGGATACATAAAATCGATTCGTTGGTGTCATAACGTTTCTATTGATGTCATAGTATGCTAATTATGTTTAGATCATATTGTTATAACATAGATAAGCAGTTATGCTATAGGTTTTGCCGAAAGTCGTTGGTGTCGTCTGACACCAGTCCGCCCCTGGCAACAGGTAAGTGTTTTTTAATATACAACAACTATTAGGAGCTAAGCAATATATTGAAACATTAAGATCACTATACATAAGTGGAGCTGCAGACCCAGCTAGCATAGCCGATGTCTCCTCTTGCTACCAAGCTAGACCCACACGTTTCATTAGCGTCTTCAACCTCCGGACGACAGTCATGTGCTACTATGATGCTGTAGCCTATCCTTTGCATCAAATCTGGCCGAATCTTTCTCGATCTCCCAAATTTAGTTGTGGATTTTTAATCCACTCAATCTTCTGTTTCTATTTCCCCGTAATCGAAGCGAATCCATAAAACTGGGGGATAAAAATGACCTGGGGAAGCTTGTCGGCCGCATTATTGGTGACCGTTAAACGAAGATTAAATCTGGTGAATTAAAGCCAGATTTATAAGGAAAATCATTGGAGAAATAATGAGGGAGTTCTTTCTGTTTCTCAATAATTGAAGCGAATCTGCAAAATTGGGGATAAAAATGACCCGGGGAAGCTTGTCGGCTACATCATTGGTGACCGTTAAACGCAGATTAAATTTGATGAATTAAAGCTGAATTAATAGGGAAAATCATGGGGAAATAATGAGGGGGGAGTGGGGAATCGATTTTTGCAATCAATTGGAGGAGGAAACGTATGAGGCAAATCGACGTGGCAACGGTGCTAGGATTTGGCCGGCAGCTAGAGGCGCACGTAGCTTGCAGTGGATCGGACTTATTAAAGAAAATACAAAATCCTCCTAAAAGAAAAAGGTGAAATAGGTGGGAGAGAAATGGAGGTCCGGAAGACTGAAAGGGAGAGAAAAAGGAAGCAGGGCTGACTCAGAGTCAATGACAGACGAAAAAAAGCTATGAAAATCTTTCGTATATTTTAATTAGGTATAGATTTGTAGAGAGAGAAAGATGGCGGTGGCAATGATGCCTCGAGAGCAACTACAATTTTCCAGAGCAATGCCAAGGAGTTGCTTGCTGAACTAAAGGCCAAGCTCACCATGGTGAAGGCCATATCCGAGGCGGCAGACAGCCGGCTCATCACCAACACCAACCTTCTCCACTGGCTGATGCGCCTACATGCGGCGGCTCAGGAAGCCAAAGATGTCCTCGACGAATTCGAGGTCGACGGCTCAAACATCGCCCGCAAGCGCAAGGCCAGTGACCTCATACTGTCATCCCGATCTCTCAAGAATCTGGTCATTGCTGATGAAAGCCTGAAAAGGTTGGAACATGTCGTCAAGACCCTCACATAGCTCTGCGCAACCTCAGCCACTTTCATTGAGCTCATCCAGGGGCGGATCTCCAGTGTAACGGCCGGTGTTAGGCGAAATCAACAACTTTCGATAAAACATATAGTTAAACTATTTATCCATTTATTATAACACCATGGTTTAAGTATAATTAGCATACTATGACACCAGTAGATACATTATAACATCAACGAATCAATCTTCTAGATCCGCTGAACCAGTAGAGACATGTTTCAAGGAAGAACTGAAGAACATAAAGTGCTAAGGAAGAAAAAAGCTCAGAATATATTTGCATGTGCAGGAGATGCATATGCCTTTTTTTTTTCCGTGTATGACTTCTACTCGGACATCTATATGTGCGGGTTCGATCTAATCGATATGGTCAGACTCTATCCTTCTATCCTTGTATGACTCTATATGCAGGAGCCTATATCTATTGTTTCTCCTGTTTCCATAAATACAAAGTTATTCTGTATCAATCTAAGACCAATAAAATATGGATCTACTATAATCTAACGGTCAATATTTTTTCTTTTTCTTCGATTAATGTGGTAATTTATAGGCTCCACAGTGAACGTGGTATCTTCTTTCAAAGCTGTTTTAATAATATAATTGATAGATAGATAGATACAAAATCCTCCTAAAAGAAAAAGGTGAAACAGGTGAGAGATAAATGGAGGTCCGGAAGGCTGGAAGGGAGAGAAAAAGGAAGCGGGGCTGACTGAGAGTCAATGACAGACGAAAAAAAGCTATGAAAATCTTTCGTATCTTTTAATTAGGGTTGTGTTTAGATTGACCCAAAGTTTGGAATTTGGTTGAAATTGGAGACGATGTGACTGGAAAGTTGTGTGTGTATGAAAGGTTTGATGTGATAGAAAGTTGGAAGTTTGGAAAAAAACTTTGGAACTAAACACAATTTGCCTCGAGAGAGAAAGATGGCAGTGGCAATGATGCCTCGAGAGCAACTACAATTTGCCGGAGCGTGCCAAGGAGTTGCTTGCCGAACTAGAGGCCAAGCTCACCATGGTGAAGGCTATCTGAGGCGGCAGACAGCCGGCTCATGAAGGGGCGGGCCTACAATGATTCATGAGTATTCAAATGAATACCCAAGAATTTTAAACAAAAAATACATATATGAAGTATATATTCCATATGTATATATGAAAAAGAAAAAAAGACCTACCATTCAAAAGAAGCCCAAGCTAAAAACGATTCATATCCCTCCCATCATCTCTTCCTCCCACTATTTCACGCCCATTGGCCCAATAGCAAAAAAAAAAAAAAAAAAAAAAAGAGCCCAAACACTTTCTAACCCTGTCTCCTCACCACCCATCCCAACTCTCCCCGTCTCCTGACTCCCGATCCAGCCACCAGGACAGCCGAGACCGACGCGGCGACGCGCCGGCGCCGGCGCCGGTCGCCCTGTGCGCTGCGCCCCATCGCCAGCTACCCGCCTGGCGCATCCCCCACGTCGCCACCGCCGCGTCTCCACCCTCCAGGCTCCAGCCACGGAGCCGCTGCGCACGGTGCATCCGGCATCCCCCGCGTCTCGCCCTCTCCAAGCTCCAGCCGCCACTCGCCGGCCCGCCGGGACGCCGCCGCGTGCCGCCTGGCAGGCTCCACCGCAGGTGGCAGGCCGCTGGCCGCATTGCCACAGGCGCTGTGGCTGTGCACAGTGCGCTGAGCAGCTGACCGCCCCCTGCCTCCCTCCACTCAAGTACTCCACTCACTAAGGTAACTCACTAACTCTTCCCTTCAATCCTCGCCTAGATGGCTAGATGGTTAGGAAGTAGGAACAATTTGGATTAGGAAAACAACCATACAGGAGATTAGGATTTAATTCATAGTTGAATCTAGCCTGTTGGATATTGTTCATGGTTGAACATTTTTTATTTAAAATTTGAATCCACGAATGATTTATGGTTGAATAGAGTATACTGTTGTTTTGTAGGTTTGAAACATGAAAAAAAGGATTGGTTACATTCATTAAAAGGGATTTCTTCTTGCAAGTTCAGGATAAAGATACCATCAATCATTTTCAAAATATCAAGAAATGGAAAGTTCTTCTCTAAATTGTAAGATTTCTTATCATTTTGCCATTTTGTATACTCTATAAATTTGATATGTTTTCGCAATTAATAGTTTAGTATTATACTCTAATATGCTTAACACATTCAATTTATGATCAATTTTATCCATCCATCTATGACTTTATAAAATCATGTTTATACCGTTATATATTATACAATTATTAGACTCTGGGTTGAACAATTTTTTCTATCTCTTCTAATTTCGAATACCCAAGTTGAAAATCCTGGGCCCGCCGCTCATCACCAACACCAACCTTCTCCACTGGCTGATGCGCCTGCATGAGGCGGCTCAGGAAGCGCAAGGTTGACGGCTCAAACATCACCCGCAAGCGCAAGGCCAGCGACCTCATACTGTCATGATGTCATCCCTTAGATCTCTCAAGAATTTGGTCATTCCTGATGAAAGCCTGACAAGGTTGGAACATGTCGTCAAGACCCTTACACAGCTCTGCGCAACCTCAGCCACTTTCATTGAGCTCATCAAGATGGATGATTCCAAAACAAACCAGCTGCACAAGGCAGCAGAGGCCAGCTCTCATCTCCCGGTAGATGTCCCTGTGTTTGGCCGGGATGAGGTCAAGGAGTTCATCCTGAATGTGATTATTGGATCACCGTAGCATGATCATCCAGAATCCAGCATTGGAACTGGTAAAGTAAGAGCAGCCAGGCACAACATTCTTGTTCTCCCAATAGTCGGTATGAGTGGCGTGGGGAAGACAACACTTGCCCAGGTCATCTACAATCATGCCAGAGTGAAGCAACACTTTGAGCATAGAGCTTGGGTCTATGTTTCTGAGGATTTCACCATCAAAAGAACTTTGCAAGAAATCCTGCATTCGTTCCAAGGACACGGTGGCGCTATTTTCAATGGCGATGAAAGCATGGAAGCTACCATCACCAAGCTCCGTATCAAGATCAGTGGAGGATGTAAATTCTTTTTGGTGCTAGACAACATGTGGGAAGAGATGTGCCAGGAATGGAGCGTGCTGCTCACAGCATTATCCGATGAGGCACGTCAGCATGGGAGTGTCCTCCTTGTCACAACTCAGAGCTAAAGGGTTGCACAATTTGCCGCCACGATTTATCCCATAAATTTAAAAGCATTGCCGTGGGAGAGCTTCTGGCCTCTCTTTCAGTACCACACATTTGGTGGTGTGGAGGTTCCCCAACAAGATGACAACCGAAACATGCTATTGATCGCCCAAGGGATTGCAAAGAAGCTAGATGGATTACCATTAGCAGCAAAAGTAATAGGAAACCTGCTGAGATGTAGGTTCTCCTGGGATAATTGGAGAAGGGTTGCCGAGAGTGATTGGTGGAACTTGGAAGAAGCTCTCCAGGGTATTCTGCCATACCTCAGGGTCAGTTATCAGCATCTGTCACCAAAACAAAGACAGTGCTTAGCCTATTGTTCAATATTTCCCAGGAATTACCTGTTTGACAAGGACAGGGTGGTCCAGATGTGGCTTGCGCACGATTTTATCCAGTGGAATGAGATTGCTGACGTTATGAGGCCAGATGATGTTGGGAGGCAGTTATTTGATGAGCTCGTGGAAAGGTCCTTCTTCCAACCCACATTTGTTAGTAACAAGTATGTCATGCCTGATTTGGTCCGTGGTTTAGCAATTCAGTTTCTCTACACCAGTGCTTCTTCCATGGTGAAAGATCAACAGGAGTATCGTCCTTAGCACCAGGAAATATTCGCCACCTGGCCCTGCAGGTTAATAGCCTGGAACAATGCCAGGAGCTGCACAAGTACAGAAATCTGCGTACTCTCCTAATATTTGGCCGTTGTGAGAGTGATGCATTTTTTAACCTTCTTGATGGGATGTTGGAGAAGTCACCAAGTATCCGTGTGCTAGACTTATTGATACGGGGAAAGCCCGACCTTCTCGACGTAGGATCCGGATACACCCGTGAAACCTCACGAACTGGATGAACAACACGCTGCCCGTGCAACGCACCTTTCACCACGAATTCGCAAGCATCAAATTCTCATATATTTCACGCATAGACTTAGAGAGAAACGAGTTCACCTTATGTTCTGATCTGCAAGTAAAGAACAATGTACTTTTGATAGGTAGATCTGCATCACTTATCATACGTTAAAGCACCAGGGAAGGTATGGCCCAAAGATGCTAGGCCCCTGAGAAAACTGCGATTCCTTGATCTTTCATTTACAAAGATCACAAAGTTGAAGGATCTCCCCACCAACCTCCAAGTCCTGCATCTTCGTGGATATGATGCTGATCGTGTGCCACAAAGTATCACCAAGCTGACCAACCTACGGCATCTGTATGTAGATGGTTCAGCATTGTCCAAGATTCAAAGTATTGGACAGCAAACTGAACTTCAAGAGTTGGAGAGCTTCATTGCACGAAAGGGACAAGGATTCATGATAAGAGAGTTAAAGAACATGAGGGAGTTCACGGGGAGGCTGTGCATCCGTGGTATCGAGAATATCAGAAGTAAGGATGAAGCGATGGAAGCTAGATTGATGGACAAGAAACATGTGGGTGCCTTGGTGATCGAAGGGAAAAGAGTGCCCAAGTTTGCACTTGAAGGACTGCAACCACACACAAACATACAGGAACTCACCATCAAATTCTTCCAGGAACAAGATTTTCCTGATTGGGTGTGTCCAGATAACTTGGTTAATCTCTTACAGGTAAATCTTGAAAGCTACCACTTCTTGTCTACCATTCCACCATTGGGCCATCTGCCTTTGCTAAAGCTCCTCACCCTAAGAAAGCTTCCCTCAGTGAAGCATGCCAACGGCACATCATTCGGTGGTTTCCCATCTCTTGAGGAGTTCGAGCTTCATTCAATGGAGAAATGGGAGGAGTGGACAGAACCAGATGCAGCAGCTCATGCTTATGGGTTGTCGCTTTTCCTTGGACACCTCAGGAAGCTCCATCTTGCATACTGTCCATCACTGAGACGTTTCCCGCATCTTCCATGCTTTATCTGCATTGAAAGAGCTGAAGATCTCCAAGCCTGGAAGCTGGATCCTGGCATTACCAGCATGTTCTCAAGTCTTGTCATCCCTAATAACCTTGGCAGTCGAGTACTGCAACCACAACGTTGTAATGTCCGCGCAACAGTTCAAGTCCCTAGAAAATATTGAGCTTATCAAAAGTGAAGGGCTACGTTTGGCTGATGGATTCCAATACTTTAGCAAACTGAGAAGCGCATGGGTGGAGGGTTGTCCTCAACTCCTAAGTGCCATCACCACCTCTGTCTCAGTGGGCTTTGGTCAAGATTGTTGTGCGGCACATGATGAGAAGCAGCAGCAGGAAGCTAGCCTTTTAACCCACCTCAGAGCCAATGATAGCTTGATGTATGGTGATTACTTCAGGACCGTGGGAAAGCTCCCATCACTGCGCAATCTGACAATCTGCAATGAATCGAATGGCACTAATTTCTCGGTCAAGCAAGAACTGTGGTTTCAGCAACAAAACTCGCTAGAGCACCTCTGCATTGAAGGTTTTCATGCATTGCAACGTCTCCCTTCATTCTTGGTTACCATGCTCTCCATTAAGATACTAGAGCTTCATGGCTTGCGTGGCTTGCAGTCCATACCAGACAATGCTCTGCCCCTGACTCTCCAAGAGTTCAATATAAACAACTGTACTTCGTGTTTGAGTACTCGGGTATCTAAAGATGGTGCCGATTGGCCATATGTTGCTCATGTTCCATACATCCGAGTTAACGGAACCACGGTCCAAAACTTATAGACTTTTGTACTGTATATATGAACTCCTGAAAAATCTCCGATACAAAAATAGAAGAGAATGGCTTTTGGTATTCAGTAATCCAGTCAATGAATTCTTTTACCTGAGCCATATGTTTCCTTGAGCAGGTTGAGTATATCCTCGTAGAAATGATATGTATATAAGCATGCCTATGTAACTAAAGAAGGTATAGACAAACAAACAAAAGTTGGAACTTGATTTCGATTTTCATATATATGATCCCCTTGCCACATCTGAAAGGGCATCAATGCCATATATGTGTTTCTGTTATTGTGTGTGCGCCTCCCGTGTCAGTGCATTATTTGATTTTTAATTTTCAGTCAAAGCAGAGATCGGTAAACAGTTCTCCTCATCATTAGGCAGATTCTTTTGGTAAAAGCCACCTACAACTTCCAACACTGAATTCATTGTGCGAGCATGGCATCTGCGATTCCTAAATTTTCACTCTTCCCTCGTTGTGCTCCACAGCAAGCTAGCACT
Organism: Oryza sativa Japonica Group; assembly: GCF_034140825.1. Classification (NCBI taxonomy): domain Eukaryota; kingdom Viridiplantae; phylum Streptophyta; class Magnoliopsida; order Poales; family Poaceae; genus Oryza; species Oryza sativa. The sequence goes on from NC_089046.1 coordinate 1,552,084, forward strand.
TGCATTTCTTCAATGGCATCCTGACAAAATAAGACCTGGCATTTTCCTTCTTAGGTTGTAGACAGGGGGCTCAAGCAGACATCATACTGTGACTCCCCCTAAGCAGGACTGTATGTCTGCCTCCTGTTGAGATGTAGAAAATGTAGGGTGCTTAAGAACAAATTCTTGCAGGTTTACTTCCAAAGCAGAAGGTATTCCGAAGTGTGACAACCTTTCAAATGGTTTCATATTTTCCGTTATCAAGCACAAATTTTCATGAAGAATACCAGCACATTTCTCAAGCTGCTCAACATTGCGCATTGGATGTAAATCATCCTACTCATAGATCTGGTAAAGGGAAGCTCTGCCAGCTCTTAAACTTTTCTCCTAAAACCATTCCAAAACCTTAAAGCCAGTAGGTAAGTTCATTGGAAAATTACATTTTGTTTCAGATGCAGCCAGCCACTTAATGTGTATACTCCTTCCCTTCCATTCTTCGACATGGTCTGCTGCTATATTTCCATCCCTGGTGACCAACGGTTTGGTACTAAAGAGCAACTGTAGTTGTCGAGCAGCAATTCCCTTGCGAGCCACAATGCATGCATACTCAGAGTTTCATCTGTTGACATCATGAGAAGCTTCTTCAACTCTGAACAAATAGCAGGTTCACTATCCCCGGTGACAGGGTCTTTTTCTACCATCAAACCAGCCATCTTTTAGACCTTGAAACATTCGTTCCTTTCGAAAGGGTGCATGTAAACTTTGGGGTAAAGTGCCAACCTCATTGTTCAACCTGACTTCATGCCACTTCCTTGAGACAAAACGGAGAGACGTGCAGCCTTTCCCCTGCTGAAATTAAAAAGAAAGAAAAGAAACCCCAATGAGGATCGAAACCATCATCGTGTTCTTCATAATTCTTCTCCTGCTACTTGTCATACTTCCTCTGATATTTGTTGATTATCTTAGCCGAATTCACTTGAAAACCCTTTGCACGGACCCTATCGGCTGATTGGCCAGCTGTATGTACCATATTAACAGGAAAAGGATTACTATCGACCTTCATTGGCCTCTTCGAATCATCAAACTTGATTTTTCCTCCCTCAATAGCCGTTTGGATCTGCTGCCTGAAGACCTTGCAGTCATTAGTTGTATGAGACCCAGAATTATGCCACTTACAATACCTCTTCTTACCCAACTCTTCAGCCGATGGAATTGTATGTCCGGCAGGAAGTTGAATCTGTTTTTCTCGAAGTAGCAAATCAAATATCTTATCAGCCTTGGTTATGTCAAAGTCATACCTCTCCTCTTTTCCTGAGTTCTTCACCCATTGGCACGGTATAACCTGTTTGCTCCTAACCCACTCGGCTGCAGCTATTTCGGAATCATCATCCTCCTCATCCGACCCATACATATAAGGATAGACATGATTAATCTCCCTAGAGTTCTTCCTAGCTTCCGCAAACCTTTGTTCATGCAAAGCTACCTTCTGTGTAAGGTGCGACAAGCTTTCGAAATTTTCATATGAGAATTTTTCCCTGATCGGAGCAATCATCCCTTGAAAAGCCAAATCGGATAACTGGGCATCAGTCAAACTCAAGCTGTAACACTTATTCCTCATTTTCCTGAACCTTTGAATATACTCACGCACCGGCTCATCATGCTTTTGCTTGATTGACGTGAGATCAGACAGTTTCATCTCATTAATCCCACTATAGAAATAACTATGAAACTACTTTTCTAAATCGGCCCAACTATTAATCGACCCATGCGGCAGAGAAGAAAACCAAGTAAAAGCCGACCCAGCCAATGACAACCGGAATAACCTAACCCTCAAAGCATCTACAACCGATGCCTCACCACACTGAGCTAAAAATCGGCTAATGTGCTCATAAGTCGATGTAGTGTCTTGTCCTGAAAACTTTGAGAAATCTGGTGCTTTGAACCGGTTAGGTAAAGGAACTCTTTCAAACCATTCAGGATAAGGTTGTCGGTACAAATTTCCAGTCTCTTTTGGTTTAAGCCCAAATTGCTCCCTCATTACATCAGCTATCACATCAGCCCATGGTCGCTGCTGAGGTGTTCCTTGAGGTTGTTGTGGTGTGGGCTCAAACTGGTTGTAAAACTGAGGTTGAACTGATCCTGCCTGTTGGTACTGAACTTGTGGTGATGGAGGTTGATATTGATAACTCAAATTGCCCCCTGGTAATTGTGAAGGTTCGGCTGAATACCACGCGCCAAATGCTCAGGAATAACTTGAGGTACTACTGAACCATCTGGTTGCACATGATGAACCAGGTGTTCCGGGACAACCTGATTTGTAGTGTACTGCACAGGCTGACCACCAGGCATTGCAAATCCAGCCGACGCGTTCATTGAGGCTTGCTGCTGAATCGGCTGAACGACCTGCTGTCTCAACGGTGTCTGCTGAATCGGCTGTAAAGCCGGTCGTCTTGGTGGCGTCTGCTGAACTGGTTGCACGACCTGCTGGATTGGGGATGTTTGTTGAATAGGCTGCACAACCTGTTGCCTGGGCGGCGTTTGCTGATTCGGCTGCTGCTGAGCCGAATTAATAGCATTCTGAGGAGGTAGAAACATAGATGCAACCGGGTCTTGTGTTATCTGAGTCACATTCGGTCCAGGATGCTGTGATTGCTCTCTTACCAATATTTGAGGATTGACTAATTGACCTGAGGCCGACGACGGCACTGCAGGTGCTGGAGCCGATGCTGGTACCGTCGGCTGAGCTGATGATGTAACAGGAGGAACTCCCTGAGTAAGTGGATGAACATCGGTAATCAAAGTCCGATAATTTGGAAAAGTACCCCCTTGCAAATAAACTGGGCCTGCAGCCTGATGTTCAGCTATTGAACCATCGGCTACCGATTTCATCATATTTGACAAGGTATTAGTTAATACTCCAGATTGATTGATCAAAGCATTATACACGGCATAGTCAACCCGATCTTGAAAGTTATTGAAAAAATCTTGGAATGCATTGTCATTCTGATTAAGATTTCCCCTTTGCGGTCCCTGAGTGCCGTCACCTTGAACTCCATGTACTTCACGAAAGTAGTCACCCTGGTTCTCCTGGGTCGACCCATCTGTAACACCTTTGTCACTCGGCTGGGCTGATCCATCTGGAACTTGTTTCTTTTCTCCCTCTTTAAAAGAGCCGATCCCAGGATCATCAGGAACCACCTTCACCTTGTACTTCTAAACAAATGTGCCCTTGCGAGTCTGCATGAATGAACTTAAAAATTGATCTCGTGCTTGTTGCATCATTGCATCGAAGTCTTTCTTCTGTTCGGGAGTGAGCTTCTCTGGATCAATGGGCACAACGTTTCCTTCATGGACGTCAGTCAAACCGAGCTTCTGGATCGTTTCTTTAACATTACTCGGGCTGGCCGACGACGGCGACAATGGTGGTTTCTCAGCCATGAGGGAAGCTGCCTTCTGACTTCTAATCAGTCCCACCAGGCATGCCAAAAGCGTGTTGACAGAAAACACGAGGCCTGGGAGATCTGCTTAACTCCAGTGCAGGTCCAAAACTCGCCTTCGGATGTATGAGCGTGCCAGTTGATTTGATCATGCAATCAACAAGAAACAAAGACAAAGAAACCGTGATTAAATCCATAAATGATAGCCGATCGGCTAAATGCCGATGACATATCATTTATCTTTGAGCCGATGTCATATGTAAATCGATCGGCATGTGTTAAGTAAACAAATCAGAATTAAATCTACTCGATCGGCTGTAGATATCAATAATATATAATCCTTATATCGATATATACTTGAATCAAGTGATTGGGATAGATCGGTCACCTTGCCGAGACAGTATAAATCACTTAGATCGAAATATATATTAATAATGAGATTATACATATATTCATAGCATAGCCGATCAGATAGATCTAGCATGTATCGGCTAATACTCCGATACCACATCGTGTTAAGATATTAAAGCAAATAGAATATACCAAACATAAGCCTAATATACTTAAATGCAACAAGATCTTAACATAAAGGGTAGATCTAACATGTCAATCGATCATATAGGATAAAAGCAATTAGATCAGATAAGATCGGCTGAAACTCCGATACTACCCTAATCGGCAACCAGTAGGCAGGCTAGAGATTGAAATTCAACTGATACAACATTAAGTATGAAAAGAAGAACAATATCTAGACAATCAAGCTGCTGGATGTTTCGTAGAGTGGTGGATATCTCATATAATCTAAGCCAACGTCGTTATTTAACCTAATCGGTTGCCTTCTGGTAACAGATGTTAGCCGATTGTAGGTTAGATGACGATATTGTCAAGGATTATGCAAGATATAGGATAACTTGACGGATTACATGAACAAGATTAGAGTATCATAAAGATGGAAGCACTAATCTCGAGAACACAAACCGTCATAACAAGTTTTACCTCATGTTGAAGATCGAAACCGATGCAGCTCAACCCGAAAGTAAGAACTCGTCGAAATAAAACTAAAGCAAAAAGGGTGGTGATGCGCCGAAATTGTTTTGAACGTGTGTGTTCTCAATTACATAGGGCTCGGGGACTATTTATACCCAAGAATTATAAAATATGTCCATATTGGACACGACTCTTATCCCTAACAAACTGTAAGATACCATAAGTCTTTGCGGCAGACTTTTGCCCACATTTATCTCTAAGTAATTTACATAAAATATCCTAATTAATAGATACAATTGCCTTCCCAGGACTCTATCCATGCGTGGCAATCATCTTGAAGCACATCAATTCGAACCCGATGTCGTACACAAGTTGTATTATCGGAATCGGCTGTATCACTTAACCTAATCTGACTCAGACTTAGCCGATCCCAATCATAGTCGATCCGGACTCCAGCCGATTCTTACTCTGTTTCCGCAACAACCCTTATATTCGATTCCGCTTCGATCCCATCTTCATCTCCGATGCTGATATTACCAAATTTGGTCGTTAACAGCCGCAGACGCCGCCGCCGCATCTCTTGGGTGAGAGCCATCGCTGCCTCTCTCTCTCTCTCGATCTCGATCTCTCTCTCTCTCCAAACCGCCACCACCTAGCTCGTTGCCCACGCCACTGCCACGCCACGGTCAACCGCCACCATTGATGACCGACTTCGACGCGGCCGCCACCGCCGACGACGCTGTCGCCACTGCCACTCCGCCGTCCCCGCCTCGAGCTCGCCACGCCGCCGCCCCCACCTCGAGCTCGCCACGCCGCCGCGCCACGCCGCCGCGACGCCACGCCGTCGGGCCCCCACGCCGCCGCCGCGGCACGCCGCCGCCACGCCCGCATGCCGTCGGGCCGGCCCACGGCGCCCCGACGCCGCTGCCGCACTGCCACGCCCCTGCCGCCCGCGCCCAACATTGCCGAACGTGAACGAACGTGATTGAAACGTGACCGAACGCGAACGAACGTGAACGAACGCGAACGAACGTGACCGATACGTGGACGACCTTGAACGAACGTGAACGAAACGTTAACGAACACGAACGAACGTGCACGAAACGCGAGTGGACGTGAACGAAACGTTAACGAACGCTTAACGAACGTGAACGAAACGTTGACGAACGCGAACGAACGTGAACGAAACGTTAACGAACGCGAACGAACGTGCATGAAACGCGAGTGGATGTGAACGAAACGTTAACGAACGCTTACGAACGTGAATGCACTTGTAATAAAAGTGTGAGAACGAACGCGTTTAGACTAATACATTTTACTGGTAATACATATATGATTATATATGTAACTTGGCCCGTTTAGACTAATACATTTTCCTGGTAATGTTGCAGAGAAGACGTCGTCGTCGTCCCTCAAGCCGAAGTGGTAGCTAGCCATCGAAGGAATTCGCGCAGGCAAGTGATGTAAAGAAGTGATTGTTAGAGATTTAATATAAGATTGTTAGACTTAGCATATATGATTATTACAATTTTAATATAAGATTTGTAGCGATTTAATATAAGTTTGTTAGACTTAGCATATTTGATTGTTAGAGATTTAATATAAGATTGGTAGACTTAGCATATATATATATATATATGATTATTACAATTTTAATATAAGATTAGTAGCGATTTAATATGAGATTAGTAGAGATTTAATATATGATTATTACAATTTTAATATGAGATTAGTAGAGATTTAATGTAAGATTAGTAGCGATTTAATATAAGATTGTTAGACTTAGCATATATGATTATTACAATTTTAATATAAGATTATTAGAGATTTAATATAAGATTGTTAGAGTTTTAATATTACGGTTAGCAAATACATCCTATAGACCTAATAAATATTTTTTGTATGCACAGATGGCTGATCGCGATGAGGAACAGATACTATACGATACAATCGCAGAGGGAAGCAGCCAGTACTGGAACGAAGAAGAGGGGAACGAGGATCCAAACCAGTACTTGAACGAGGAGGGGAACGTGGAGAGGGATGCGGAGGGGAGCGAGGAGGGGAACGATGAGGAGGCTAGTGGAAGTCATCCCTCCTACGGACAGAAGAGGGCACGCGGACAACGAGGTGCCGCGAAGAAGATAGAGGGTCGGCACATCATAACTGAGGTGAACGAAGACGGCCGACCTAGTGCCCCGGCAGAAGCAGCCAAGAATTTTGTACGCCACAGCGGTTGGGTTGTGAGGGACAACGTGCCTGTCAGCACGGTGTACTGGCGCAGAACAAGGGCACGCGGGGATAATGACAGCTTTGTCCCGGACTCAGAGAAAGAGATGCTGTAGACCACAATGCTCGAGACGTTCACGCTACCCGCGGGTACGGAGAACATAGTGAAACAGTGGACTCTGAAGAAAATGGCAGACAGTTCCAGAGCTTCAAGGGAGATCTCTACAAGAAATACATCCTGAAGGGGCAGACACCGAACTTCGACACATTCCCAAAGCTAAGGGATCACTGGGACGAGTTCATTGCATATAAGACAGGTCAACAAGGGCAGGCGATGATGGAGAGAAACAAAGAAAATGCTGCCAAGAAGAAGTACCATCACCACTTGGGGTCAGGCGGCTATAGCGTCGCAATGCCAAAGTGGGAGGAGATGGAGGCAAGTTTGATTGAGAGGGGTATCAAACCAGCCACCGCTAAATGGCCGGATCGATCGAAGTTCTGGTACTATGCTCACGGTGGAACGCTTAACTCAGTTGATGGCTCCCTTGTCTTCAGCGATCAGATACGCGAGGCTGCCAGTCGACTAACGGACGCAGTGGTAGCCTCTTCTCAGGGCACATTTCGACCCGACAGAGAGAAGGATGAGCTGTCACTCGCCCTACAGACTCCAGAGCATCCAGGACAAACACGAGGGAAAGGCGTGATTCCCAGGAAGATTGGATTTAAGGAGGACATCCACACGTACAGGAGTTGGATGAGGAGCAAGAGAGATACCGAGGCGAATATTGCAGATCTTGAGTACAGGGTATCGAGCTACGAGCTCAGCATGCAAGAGGAGGTGGCAAGGAAGGTGGATGAACGTATGGCCGCACATCGGTCCTAGGATCCCCAGCCGTACATTAATCCTGCAATGGTCAGTCCATCAGGCAATCGTAGCAGCTGCGCCTCAACGGGGCAGGTCGGATCACAGAGCATGGACGCCATGCAAACCCAGGACGAAACCACCTGCACCGTTGATGAGATCACATAGTGGACACCATGTGAGCTGCATATTCCCTTCAAGAACTTATCAATCAAGGTATGCTCGTAGTTTGATGATTTTTGACTTGTACATTCCGCAAGTTGCTGCTTAGGTTGATTACTAATAGATAACCTCTTATCACGTGAAGGTGGCGTCGGGAATGGCCATCCCAACGGACCCTTCCGGGACTTACCACTGCAGGCCGATTCCAGCAGGATACTCTAGGGTCGAAGTTGAGCTGGTGGAAGCCGCGTACGAGGACCTCAAGTTGGACTACCCAGGAGGAGACGGTGAGACACATCTACGAGACACAAGCCACGCCATTATACTATGGCGCAAGTGGTACATCATCCTCCCTGGGCGACAAGCGGCGTCTCGTGTACCATCTCCTCCGGCTCCGCCGTCTCCTCCGTCTCCTCCTGCACCATCTCCTTCGGTTCCTCCGCCACGTCCTCCTGCACCATCTCCTCCGGCTCCTCCGCCACCTCCTCCTGCACCATCTCCTCCGGCTCCTCCGCCTCCTCCACCTCCACCTCTACCGTGTCCGCCTGCACCTCCCAAGACAAGGTCTCGCCAAGCTCCACCTCCTGCCCGCACAAGGGCAACGAAGAAGGTGAAAGTTGACGCCACCAAAAATAAGGAGCCGCCGTACGATTGCAGTCAAGAGGAGCTTGACACTTATGTGGCAGGAGAAGTGAAAAGGCAACTCAAGCCTCGGAGTCCTAAAAAGAAGATACCTATTGACCTGAGCGTGAAGAAGTTCTTCCAGGGAATGTCCACCGCAAACAAGGATGCCTTAAAGCTATCGGACTATGACCGAACACTTAGGAAAGCCTATTACAAGAAGTCCAAACCAGTTCCTCAGCTTGGAGAACAGCCAAACCAAGAGGTCAAGTCGTTGGTGACCGGCGAAGACTTTGGCATAACGGATTTTATTTCGGACACCGGTCTAACGGTGGATCAGTTGGTTGGAGCCGCACCAATCCCGAAGGCGGAAGTGGCATACAAGTTTGAACTCGGTAAACCGCTTGTCAGGCCTGAGCAGCTGCAGTCCCTACCGACACAAATGTACAAATTCCATGAACGGTACATGGAAATGAGCGCCAATGGTAGAGAGGTGTTCGGAGCGAGGATTAGAAACTCCAACTTCTTGCAAGGAGAAAATGTTCTATGGATCCATTTCAAGGATGTCTTCGATCTGTACCATCTGGACGCCCTCGACGTCTCTCTTCTGAGCGCATGGATTTTGTAAGTATCTTTGAGTTCGATTTGTTTCGTTCAATAATTAGCTCCTGGCATATATGAAAACAATAATAATTTCCTTTCATCGTTGTAGAATGGAGATTCAAAGGGCCCGACGGCGGGGGGTTTACGATACTGGGTTCATCGACCCTCGGAAAATCAACACCGAAATGATCGACAATTACGAGAAAGACACAGAGGACAATCTCGTCCATCTCCTAACGCAGCAGCATTTCAAGACGTTCATACTACTGCCGTACAACACAGAGTGAGTTTTTATTGTCGTTTGGACAAATTTCATTCCCATCCATATAACATATACATTCTGATATTTATCTTATCTCACGCATATTCCAGATTCCACTGGGTCCTGTTATTTTTCGACTTGGACGCATGCAGAGTCACTGTGTACGACTCAATGAATAAAGAGGAGAAGGTTTTTGACCAGGTCTTCCAACTGATAGACAGGTAATATAATGCCATCTATTCCAAAGTGGCGGGACTCTGTTGCTATTATGTTGATCTCGAGTAATAATTAATTAATCATAGCTTGCAACTGCACATGTAGGGCTTGGGATCGGTTCCGTCAATTGGTCCGCGAGACTTGAAAAGAAAAACTTGGACGGAGGTTTCATTTTCCAGTGAGTACATGCATGATCCAAAATTATATTGAATTGAATCTCTAATTACAGTTAATATAAAGAGTATATTAAATCTCTCATTTTTTCTCATGTAGTGTGCAAAGCAGGACCAGGGAACTAACTTATGCGGCTACTACGTATGCGAGTATGCCCACTGCCTATCAAACCAAATATACACCACACGAGAACTCGATGTACGTATACATAAACCATTCAAAATTTCATTGCGTATCGATTTGTTAAGTTGTTTATTAATTTCATATATTGATATGTCATTATTTTTCGAATGATAGCGTATTCACATGAGGGAAAATCTCCCACACAAGGATTTTATCACGGCTGTTCAAGAACAACTGATGGGGTTCATCAACGAAGAAGTCCTTAATCCCGATGGTGAATTCTACTACGACGGATCGACAATTCATAACGTCGGTCCTTCCTCTTGTGACATAACGCCGGCGTCGAAGTCGTAGCTATAGCTAGCGAGCAAATGAATTGTACTATACATGCATGTATATATATTTATATATGTACGTACATTTACTTTAGTGTTAATATATATTTTGGTAACATATATGCACATAAAATGTTAAGTGCTTTAAATTATAAATATGTGTGTAATATATGTATTTATACATATACACATATGCACATATATATATACACACACACACACACACACATATATATATATATATATATATATATATATATATATACATATATATAAGCACATATATATATATATATGTATATATATATATATATATGTATGTATATATGTAATCAACCATGCAGCAAACATGGCCATGCAAATCACCGATCTTTAGTCCCGGTCCGTGTTACCAACCAGGACTAAAGATCGATCTTTAGTCCCGGTTATTTCACCCGGGACTAAAGATCGCTATCTTTAGTTCCGGATTCGTAGTCCCGATTGGACAACCGAGACTAAAGGGGGTTACGAACCGGGACTACAAACGGTTTCCCAGGTAACATACACATACAAAAATAAATATATAGAAATGGTAACTGGCACGTACGGCGATTCCGAGAGCAATTTGGTTGTCGATGTTAGGTGGATCTTTGCCTGGGATTGGCGTAAATTCCCTGACTGTTGGACTGGCGATGGCGAGGTAGCTCTTGGAGAATTCAGAGGGTCCCACCCCAACTTTCCATATAGGAAGCCACGCCGATGCTCCGTGATATGGCCCATTCACTCCATATGCCGCTGCAATCTGCGCACACATCATACTAATCCATCACCTTATATATGTTTAATTTGACGATTAAATTAATATAATCACTAGTACTATACTCTCTTCGTCTAAAAAAAATCAACCTAGAAGAAGATTTGACATTTCCTAATACAATAAATCTGAGCTACCTTTATCCAAATTCATGATCCTATAAGGGGTCGGATTGAGTTTTTTTTTTTCCTGACGGAGGGAGTATAGTAGTATTATTACTTCTAGATTATAATTATTATTGCCAGCTTCATCATGAATACTGTTTGGAGGAGGTCGGCCATTGGAGTAGAAGAAATGGAGGGTTCGGTTTGCATCTGCAGTAGCAGTAGCAGTAGCAGGTGTCCTTCGGATTGGGATGCTTCCTTCAGGGCACCTACCGCTTCGATGCCATGCCTGCTCCGCGAATTTGAACGAGTTGTTTCTTCCCAACACCATCATCTTCTCAACTATCTTGGGACGATCCACGCTTGGTTTCAACTGAACAATATATATTCATCACATACATCAGTACTAGTAGCTCTTAGACTGCAATTAGTTCTTCGATCTTAATTCTCTCCTTAATTTACTACTCCCTCCGTATTTTAATGAATGACGTCGTTGACTTTTCGACCAACGTTTGACCATTCGTTTTATTCAAAATTTTTGTGCAAATATGAAAATATTCATGTCATATTTAAAGAACATTTGGTGATGAATCAAGTCACACTAAAATAAATGATAATTACATAAATTTTTTAAATAAGATGAATGATCAAACGTTGGAAAAAAGTCAACGGCGTCATACATTAAAATATGGAAAATATGGAGGTAGTATTACTTTCTTTCTAACAATTGCATACATACATATATAAATGGTCGCATTCCTTAAAAAACTATTATAATATTCTATATGTTTTATATTTAAAACATTTTGATTTTGATCTTTCCATCTCTCGTCTAAATTTGCTAACATCCATATATATTTGGGTATATATATGAAACATATACATGAATCTATTCAGAACCTAAATATTTTGTAGTTATAATTATAACGTGAAGAGAAAGTAGTAATCGACAATGAAAATGTTCAGACGTATGTACAGCACCAGGATTTTATGATCTTTGAGCAATGGATTCTTGAGGCTTGGTTGCTTGTATATGTCCACGCAGTCAATAATATCACCGCACTCGCTCTGTCAATTAGAAACCAAAGTGAGACTTAATTAGCACATGAAACTTTTTTGGGGGGTAAGGTCAATGATCACTGGAAAAATTACTACCTGGACCAAAATGACCTCAGTTGTTCAGCTATATATAAATTCATGAATTCAACCAGATCGAGTATATATCAAGATGAGGAATATTAGATTTGAGAATTCATCTTGTGTGATTAAAATTAAACAGATTTATACTATGATATATAGTTAATAGATATCTGCCAAGTAGTAACCTAACCAATCCTAAATAAAGAAGATTAACATAATGTAGAAATTCTTACCTCTATGGTCTTGATAATGTCATTGGGATCGATTTGTACACCATGAACAGTAGTTGTCGTTGAAGCCAACAATATGCTTTGCTGCAAAGAATGCAAGAAGAGACATCATTCTCTAGGAGTCGATCTTCAGGACAGTCGAGGATCATACCGTTGGCAAACAAGATAATATGGAGGCTTTATATAGAGGTGTTTGTGGTGCATCGATAAGATAATTATGTATTAATCCATTGCTATCATTTTTACATTACTACACGGAAATAAGGAAAGGAGGAATAATGCTTCCTTGTATTCTGTAAAATTCATGATTGATTAATTAAATACCATAAGTAGGTCTGCTGGTAAAATTCAAATTTCGAATGCAAGTGTACTAACCATATTTTGGTGGAGAAAGTCCATTTTTCTCCCTCAACTATAGGGCGGTTTTGGGTCGTGTCCATCAATCCTAAAATCAGGTATAAAGACCCCCTCAATCGTTAAAACCAGATCAATTTAACTCCCTAGGCGATGCTAATGGTGAGGTTTCCTCCTCTGTGGTGTTGAGTTTACGAGTCACTTTGGCCTAGTTTTTATATGACGTGGCACTTACCTACCATTCCAATAATAAAATAAAATAAAATGTTAAAAATAGGCAGGACCCAATGTAAGTCTCCTGGAAAAAAAATGGGATCCTCCCCTCTTATCTCCCTCCTACTCCTCTCTCTCACCCTGCGAGTATAGAGAGAGATTGCCACCGCCACTCCACTACAAGTGTACTCCTCCGTTGCAAAAAAAAAACTAAACATAGGAGGGGATGTGACATTTTCTAATACATCGAATCTGGACAAAGGGCTATCCAGATTCATTGTATTAGAAGATGTCACATGCTTGCCTAGGTTGTGTTTTTTGGGACGGAGGGAGTACACAAGCGTATAGGGGAGGGCCGCCATGGATCATCTCCGAGTGGTACATGGCCCCGTGTTTTATGCTACTGCTAGGAGCATGCCTCCTAGGGTGTAACCTCCGCCACCTGGAAGCCAACCCTAGCTCGCCAACCGTCACCAGAGGCATGCCACCGAATCATGCTGGCAGTTGGAACGGAGAGGGCCAAGGAGGGTTGGCTCACTTCGGAGGAAGAGTCACTCGAGTTCGACGTGGTGATGGCAAGCGTGGGGCTCGAGCTCGAGCGAGATGTTGCCAAGGACTTAAGGCTCGGGGAGCTGAGGCACCTTGCCATGATGTCGATGGTGCAACTCGACACAAGGAGTAGCGCGGGGACAGAGCAACTGCTTGGAGGTGGCCATCGAGTCAAGGGAGTATAGTATGGTGTCCAGTTCCCACTGGCACCTCTATCACCTTCTCCTCAATCACATCCAAAGATGTCGTCGTTGTCCTGGTTAACCACCGTTTGAGCTCAACTACCAAACCGAACCCCATCACTTCCCTATCTTTGAGAAGATGCCACCACCACACAGGCTGCCTTCACAGTTTGGCGAGGGAACCGAGAGAAAAAAGAGTGGGAAGGGAGGAGAGATGTAGTCACTTACATGTGGACCCTATATTTATTTTGTTAATTTCTTTGATCAACAAAAAGCCACCATAGTTGAGGGAGTCATTTTGCATCAGCTTTAGGCCATCTTTGTTTAGGCTTAGGCTTATTGGCTTAGACTTTTAAGTCAGCTTATTGGCTTATATGATTTATAAGCCAGTGAATTTAATGTCCTAAGTTTAGTGGTGAAGTCATACATCTATCTTATATAAGCAAAAAAAAGCTTCTCCAACCTAGCTTTTGGCTTAATAGTGTAAGAGTGGCTTATAGCTTTAAAAAAGCCAAACGAAAAAGCTGTTTGTTTGTTTAGGCTTAAACTTTTTGGCTTATAAGTTGGCTTATAAGCCTAAACAAAGAGGACCATACTCTCGAGCTACTAGCCCTACCTACCTTGCAAATGTATGAGCTAGTTCATCGACCTCGCGTCGTCATAGGATCTCGCCACGAAGAAGAAGGACCCTCTAACCGGATGTAATCATACATGACGCCGAAGAAGGGGCTCAACGCCCTCGTCTGCGTGATGAACACCACATTCTCCTCCTCTCCCTCCACCAGCATGTACCCCTTGATCGCGAACTCCAAGCTCCACTGCACGCCGTGTGCCCCGTGCCGCGCTATCGCGTTCCCGTCGCCGAACGCCGCCGCCGTCGTCAACGCCTCGTCCGCCCGGCCGTTCACCACCACCTGCACCCTCGCCATCTGCGCCGCCGCCAGCTCGACGCGGAGCGTGTAGGTGGCGTCCGCCACGACGCGCTCCAGCCTGAACCGGATCTGCCTCGTCGTCGCCGCATACCCGTCGCCTTGCTTTCTGCACAACAAGGAAAGAAAACACAATTGGTTATCTTGATGATTCTTCAGAGGTTAATCGATCGAGAGGAAATTGATTGATTGATTGATTGTTTTGTTCGTTGTTGTTTAATTACCTTGTGACGTGTGCGAAGAACCAGTCCTTGGAGATGTCGCTCTCGCCGATCGTGAAGACGAGATCGCCGTCAGGGTATAGCTCAGCGTACCTCTCCCACAACCCGTACTGCCTGTACTTGTCTTTGGTGATGAAGATCTTGTTCAGGTATTTGGGGTTGGGATCAGGGATGAAGAACTCTGCTGCACTCCTGTCAGGAACACCCATCTCCCACAGTGTCGGGCCTGATCTTGGAGGCTCGAACACAAGATCACCGAGGTTGATGCCACGTCCTGCTTAAATTCAGACAAACAATGGTAGTTAAACAGAGTTGTTCTGATCCAGATTATCATGTTAAATACTCCCTCCGTTTCTAAATGTTTGACACCGTTGACTTTTTAGCACATATTTGATAATTCGTTTTATTAAAAAATTTTATAAAATATGTAAAACTATATGTATACATGAAAGTATATTCAACAATAAATCAAATGATAGGAAAATAATTAATAATTACTTTTTTTAATAAGACGAATGGTCAAACATGTTTAAAAAGTTAACGACGTCAAATATTTAGAACGGAGGGAGTAATACCAAATGCCATCTGAATTAGTGCTAACTTAACCTGGTGTTACTGTTACTTGCGAGGTGTACATGTAGTCCCCAAGAAACCCAGGAACCCATGCGTAGAGGTTGTACACTCCTGCTCTCACATTACTGATGCTGAAGCTGCCGCAGGGCGTTGCCCTCGTCCAGAATTGGTAGTTTTTGCTCTCTGTCACCCAAGAACCGGGTTGTCCAGGAGTGGCCAAGCCAACAAAAGCCATCCCAGCTGCCATGTCCTTACTGCTCATGTACCTGAAATAAAATAATAATTAACATCAAAACAAACACATTATCAACGTTTCAGAGATGATGATCCATGAACAATCTTGACCCATGAAATGCAAGTCATCATGTACCTGTGTGGAGTTGAAACTATGAAAGTAATGAATCTTACCTGTCTCTGACAAATAGCCTCCCGGTGACTGATCCTCTCTGACTTGCCTTGTGGAAGTCAGGGGATACAGGGAAGCTGTATGGCCATTTCCTAGCTTCAGCTTCTGCCTGCAACTTGGCATCCACCCAAAGCGAATGCAGATCTCCTCTCCTCGGATTGGAGTTGAGGTAGATGAACACCGGGCCCATCACCTTCTTCCAGTACTCCCCCTCCTCAATCTTCAGAACAATGTCATTCCCGACGTAATGCGTGCCAAGAAACATCTGACACGAACCAAAATTTCAGTTTTCTCTCTGTACCAAGATTCCAAGTGCAGAGTTCGTTATTAGGAATAGTAATTGTTTTTTTTTTTTGCGGGGAGGAATAGTAATTAGTTGTAGGGTGAACTGATTGATCTTACTGTCAGAGAGGTCGGGCCGACATGGGAGGTGAGCTCTCGCTTGAGAGGGCCGCCGCTCTTGAACTCGTTGCTGGGGGTGATCACCCAGAATCCCATGGGGTTAGGGTGATTGCTGCTAATCCATCCATGAACTCTGTTGTCCTTGTTGTCCAGCGAGTACTCGTACTTGTCATCCACCTAGTACATCACAAATTCAGAAAATCACCAGATGCATACATCAAACAGTCGATTAAAAGATGACAGCCTGATTAATTTGGCGTGCAAGATGTTTCAGAATTCGGTTAGTTAATTACCTCTCCTCTGAACTGTGGTTCCTTGGGATCAACGAGCAGGACAGCCTCCTTGTATGCCAATGGAGCACCGCGAGGTGCATCTCTGTCTGTCGCACTCGGCATAAACCTCTGTATATCGTCTGAGATCGCCATGTAGTTGAACCTGACAAAACGTTCATGAACACATGTTTTCAAGATTAGACTGCAGATCAAGCAAATATTGAATGTCTTCAGAGAACAATTTTTGAGAAGGAATACTCACTTGTCCGTGTTCAGTTTGAAGGCGAGGCGAGCCTCTGAAATGTTGAGAGCAGGCCAGTCCCTGACATGCTCAAAGATGGCATAGCAGTAGAATCCTGAGCTACCTTTCAGCATCACAAGCCTGCACAAATTTTAGAGCAGCAATCGTAAAATGGCAGTGATATTTGTATACTACCACTATATGGCAGGATAAATTATAGCCAAATTTATTAATATAGGTCCGAAAATTCTAAAGGAGTACCTCTTGTCGATGTTTAGCCTGACACTATTTGGACGTGATGGATTGTAGGTGCTCCTGAAGGAAAGCTCCACTTGATCTTCACTTGAGGATACTACCTTGAATTCAGTACTATCCAGCCTGTGAAAATTCAGTCATTTAGTTCATCCTTTTTGAGAGAAAAGCATAATTCGTTCAGCTGTAGCCCGTAATAAGGTGCAGTGCATACTATTTTACATTACTGTGAAATTATGTTTTCCAGAAAGAAAATCATTTGAGCTCTTGTACATATCCTCTGTTTATTAGGCAGTAATTTCTGACGGTGTTTAACACCGTTTGCTTATCAGAAAAGAACTGAAGTCACAGTTACAGGTTGCTCTTGGTACTATTGCTATTAGGAGGCATCTTTCGGTGCAGAGTGATGAACTGCAAAGGCTTGCTCATATTTTACTCACAACAAGAGCTTGTTTGTTATCTGGCCTGAAGGCAAGTTCTTCAATCCATATGAATATGGGTGGTTCAAAAGAAATAATATTGATTACAATTAACAGGCTGGTAGCTATATGTTCAAGTGGTGTTAAATCGAACTAGTACTGTTATATTGTGGTTATTGGGTAGGTTGATCTTGTTAATTATGTTATGAGCTGTAACAGATCAAGGCAATAAAACAAGAACACTATTAACTACAGCAAGCTAGGCAAGTACCTGCTCACTGGCTGGTAGTGACTTTCAGATTATGTACCTACTTCAGTTGTTCAGTTAGAACGAGAGTATTAGTTTATCCAACTTTCTAACTGACATTTATTTTGCACATTCCAAGTAGAAAAGTGGTATAAATTAGAAATAAATTGAGATTGAACAGTAGTCAGATCATATATACAAATGTGGAATAAGAACACACGCAAAGATGATGATTTTGGATGACTCTAATTAAAGTAGCATATGGATGCATCCTTTTCAGTTTAGAACAAAAAATGAATTGAGGACCTTAAACACAGGAAAGATCAAAGCGCATGCATATATACCAAGCAAAGTATAGTTAGCAGGCGATATATAAATGACTTAATTTACAATAAAGTTAAGAAGTAATGACGTACATATCGATCATGCCTCTTGGATTATTGGATCCGGGGAAATTCCATACCACATCCCAGTACCTGCAGACAGACCAAGATCAAATTAATTATATATGGTTAGATGTAACTGGTATGTAACATAAAGATGGCTTTTCATCTATCAAGGGAATATCATCTTTTTTTTTACATGTGTCATCTAAGATAATCACAAAAAAAAATTAAAAATATGATAACATAGATTAATATAAAATATATATAATTTCACAAATATGTAAGGCTAAATTCAACTTTTACAAGTTGCAATAGAAACAACAAATTTAACTGAAAATAGTTATCGTACCATAATAATTATATTTGTTATTTTTTTATAACATGTAGAAGTTGAATTTGAACTTTTTGAGAAAAAAATTAAAAAAAGACAGGCAGGTATGTACTAAGTATGTTTTGAGAAATTGAAAGAACTGAGTAATTAGTTAAAGAGCAAGAAAACTATATATAGTAGTTACACCGATGGAGAGATGGATGGAGTGTAATATACCCTGCGGAGTTGGGTTGTCCGTCGAAGCGGAGCAGGTTGCGTTCGCCGTTGTATCGGACGCCGGTGATGTGGCCCCCAGGTTTTGACAGCGACACCTGCACGATGCCATTGTCCACCATCACCTGCATGCATGCAGATGCAGTATATATCAGTCAGCTTAATTAAACAACGTACGCGTAATTCGGTCGAAACGCATGGATGATCTGATCGATAGCTAATACTAACTGCAGATCGCTAATATAATTAAGCACATACGCGTATAGTTAATTACCTGGCGGTGGTCGAGGTGCAAGGTAACGCCGCCGCCGCCGGGGCGAGGTCCCTTCTCCGGCACGGCCGCGTGCTGCGGCGTTAGTGACGACGCCGACGACGCTGCGACGGCGACGGCGACGAGCAGGAGCAGCAACGGCAGCTTCGTGCAGGCCGCCGCCGCCGCCATCATGGACGATCGATATATGGAAGTAGAGCTAGCTAGTTGGACAAGTGACGACTAAAGCGCATGATCAATCGATCGATGGATATATGCGTGTGCAAAACGCGCTCTATCTATATATATATCTATCGATCGATCGGCTAACTTATATAGTAGTTCTTGCTTCCATTTATCGATCGATATTGAAGCATGGGCGGCTGGGATTTAGTATCAAGTGTTGGTTACGGCGCCGGAAAGACGAACTTTAAAAGAATGGGAAATAATGATGGATGATGAGTTTGGTTGTTCTAGCCGTGCAAGTGCGGTGCGTCGTCGTCACAATTCTTGCCTTTAGCTCGATCTCTTCGCAGTTTTGTTTGTTACACCAAGCCGTTATCTTGCTTTTGCTCTGCCTCTGATCATCGACGATGCAGACACTACTACGCAGTTGGATGCAGGTCTGGCCTCCTTAATTATACGTAGCAGCAGCTAACAAATATTTAATACAGAAGGAAATTGTTGGTCTGTGCAATTTGCCTTCGATTATATTAGTCGTCGTTGTCATCAAGTATACATGTAAGTACGTGCTTGACTCGATCGAATCAAATTAAACCACATTGTGTTTCAGCTTAAAATTGCTACGTACGGAGTAGTTGCAGTGGGATTAGGTACATATTTAGGTAAGGTTCGTACCGTACTCCACTCCACTAATCGTCCTGAAAATTTCTCCCAAAAAAAAGGACTGGTAATCGTCAGCATAAGCATGCAATGCATGCAGCCGGCCGCTAGCTACACGGGCTGGGCCTTAGTGGGCTAATGGGCCTAGCCCAAATCAAACAACGGAAGGACTACCGCTGCAAGCAGGCTTTGCCTTTACCGGCTTTAAACTAGTTAGGCAGTTTGGGCTGCCCCAAATAAAAAATACTGGCTAACTATCTTACCCTTATACGGAATTGCTAACCTTGTCGACTCGATAGAAAACACATCTCCAAATCTTACAGATTTTTCTCCAAATATTACAGATTTTGGACCACTGGATAAGCTTTATGATTCGTGCTCCAGGCATTCTCCTCCAACTTCGGCGACCTCCTCTTTTTCTCCGGCGTCGGCAATACCCTAGGCTCCGGCAGAGGACCCTACGGGTTAGGGTCCCGAGTTGGGGTGGTGGTAGGAGGGGTGGGAGAGGGAGGGGGAAGAGGGTGGAGTTCGCCAGCTTTAGAGGGATGGTCGTGGGAGGCAACAGTCCGGCGGTGGGCGGCGAAGGCGGCGGCGGCGCCGCTAAAGCTGCGGGGTCGGAAGCTGGCGGTGGGGGCAAAGCGGAAAGGTAGATAGGAGGCGGTCAGTGGTGGCGCCCCACCTTCGGAGACGAGGAAGACGACAGCGCCGCCATCGGCTTGAGGAAAGAAAAGGAAAGGGAGGGGAAGGAGAGGGGGAAGGGGAGGGGAGGGGGCTGGCCGGGTGGCCTCACCGGTGCCATTGACGCCCTTCGGCCAGTCGGCGAGACGGGCGGCGGCACAGTGGGGCGCTGGCGGCGGTGGATCGAGCAGTGGCGAGATGGAACACGCGAGGGTAGCGGCGGCGGCGGAATGCGCGAAGAGGAGGGGAATGGGAGGAAAAAGTTAGAGTTAAAGCTGTGCATGAATCCTAAAGCATATTCAACGGTCCAGAATTTGAAAGATGAGAGGTGGGATTTTCTGTTAACAGATGTATAGACAGTCTCATATTTATAACATCACAATTTCTGTCACATCTTCTTTATAGAGAGAGAGAGAGAGAGTTGTTTTTACACTATAAATTATACGTATACATTTACATTGTAATTGCATTGTAAAGTTTAAAAGTTGCCATATTATTATAATATTTATAGTACTCACTAGCATAACATAAGAGAATTAAGAGATAAAAACGATTATTTACCTACTTGGAAGAAGAAAAGATATACTCCAATGATAGGAAAATATATAATTATATATTTATATAAGACAGATGTAGTAATCATATATATACTCACTCCTTCCAAAAATCTGAGTCCTATTTACAGTCACTATATGCTAAATTAAATTGTTAATCAGAAAACAAGAAGCCATTCTAGTACTTATTGGTTGAATGTTCATTGGTTTTGCCACATGGTGAGTGAGTTAATTGCTTTTTGGTTTTGATGAAAAAAGAAATAGGTCTCAGTTTTTTGGAAGGAGTGAGTAATAAAAATATTGATTGAATAACTGTAAAATTAAAGTACGGATCAGTAGCACTTTTTTTGTACATTGATGCAAATGCAGAGACGATCGACTACACCGAACGATCGACTACACCGAACGATCGATGCACTGTGTTTTGTTTGCATCCATGGGACCATGGCTGATACATGGCGCCATGGCCCAGCTGCATGCTGCTAGCAGACTAGCAGTAGGATGCCCTTATATTGGAGTACTAGCTAGTAGCTAGTTCTATCATGGAGATGGGGGCAATGCAATGTTCACGTCTCCAATCTTGTCGATTAATGATTAATCGTTGCCTCCTGCAGGTTACTTACGACCTTGCATTGCATGCTCACGTTTATTACTATGCACATGCATAATCCATTATTTCCATCGGTCTCCCTACCTGTTCATTCACGTTTGTGGCTAGCTAGGCAGTATGATTTATATATGCTCAAATCTGTATCTACTATCTCTGTTTATCCTGCAAGCTAGTTTCAGTCAAAATCAAACGTATTACCTCCGTTCTAAATTAGATGTCGTTTTGATTTTTTTTCCTTAAAATGTTTGACCAATTTGACCATTCGATCATCCATGTTATGTAAAAAATTAGTGTAAATAAAAAAATAAATCATACTTAAAATATTTTTAATAATGAAGCAAGTAAAAAAATAAATAATAATATCATAATTTTTTTAAATAATTACAAACAGCGACTCAAAAGAGTAAGTACGACTTTTGCGGCATGATCTCTCTCTTTCCGGCCGGCCGGACAGATAGATTAATTAGAATAGATCAGCATGCGTATGCATGTACTTGCTGCAGGTCAATTTTCCGGTGTAGTACTGTAGAATGGATATCCGCATCTCTGTACTGCCCAGAAGGGAATTAAGCAAGACAGAGATCACCTAATAATAAGATATCCTAATATATATATTCTGTTTGTGCATGCAACTCGTGTGATTTTGAAAATTGATATACATGCATGTATGCTAATTTGTTTAGTAGGACGAAGACGTACTCGATTATGTTAAATGAATTTTTTTAGCAGAAGGCATTTCCATTAAAGAAATGTAGCTCGATTATGACATGATCAACGACTAATGGTGATTGGTTAGCTGGCTGAACCCCAGCCGATCGGCTTTATCCAGAGCAGCTAAACTAGCTAGGAGCGTCGACGGCCATGCAGACACAAAGCATCATTGTACTGTATAAAAAAAAATCTTCATCCATTTTATATTACAAGACATTTCGTTCATATTTATTTGAATTTAATCAAATTTGTAAAAAATAAAACACTAATACGAAAACTATTTTTCATGGCCGCCATTTTGGGTTTTCGCTGACGGAATTCCTAGCCGCCACGAAGCAAAGGCCAGTGAAAATCAAGATCTTCGCTAGCGGTTATCGACCGCCAGCAATAATTTATTTTTGCTGGCGGTCGTCTTAAGCTCGCCACAAGACGGTCGCCAGCGAAAATGTTTTTTCACTGGCGGGTTTCACTGTGCCAGCCGCTAGTGAAAATGCTGGCCAATTTTTTTTTAAAAAAAGCGACGGACGGAGCTCTATCCGCCTCCGTCAATGCTCCACCATTCAAAATTTTCACAGAAATTTAACCACGCATTCAAAAATCAACAGAAAATTACATCAACAATTTACATTAAAAAATTTCCATTCACCCAAGCATTCAAGCATCAGAAAAAAAATTTGAAGTCGTCGCGGCGCTGCCCCCGTCGGCGTCAGCGGCAGATCTGGCCTCCCAGGTCGTCGCGGCGGCGGATCCGGCCTCCCAGGTCGTCGGCGGCGGCGGATCCGGCCTCCCCGACATCGCGGCGACCGGATTCGGCCGTCCCCTAGCTAGCGGCAGCCCACGGCGGTGGTGGCGACGGCAGCTAGCGGCAGCGGAGGAGGGAGAGGGAGAAGGAGAGCCCACCGCCGGACCCGTCGCCCACCACCGCAGCCGGCCCCCGTCCCTTCCCCGCCGCTATCGTTGCCCTTTGCCGCAGCCAGCCGCCGCCCCTTCCCCGCCGCTGCTGTTGCCCCAGATCTGGCAAGAGGGCGCAGCCGGCCGCCGCTGGGGAGAGGTGGGAGGGAGAAGGGGAGCTTGCTGCCGGACTCGTCGCCCGCCACCGCAGCCGGTTGCCATCCCTTCCCCGCCGCTGCCGCCACCCCCATATCTGGCAAGAGGGCGCAGCCGGCCGCTGCTAGGGAGAGGTGGGAGGGAGAAGGAGAGCTCTTCGCCGGACTCATCGCCTGCCACCGTAGCCGGCCGACCCTTCCCCGCCGCTACCGTCGCCCTTTGCCGCAGCCAGCCGCCGCCCCTTCCCCGCCACTGCCGTCGCCCCCATATCTGGCGAGAGGGCGCAGCCGGCCGCAACCTTTCTCCGTTTGCCACAACCGGCCGCCGCTGGGGAGAGGTGGGAGGGAGAAGGCTAGGAGGGAGAAAGGAGGGAGTGGAGGAAGGAGGAAGGAGACGTGGGTGGTGGAGGAAGGAGGAAGGAGACATGGGTGGGTGGGGGAGCCGAGGAGACCGAGGAGACGTGGGTGGGTGGGTGATTTTTAATAGTGATGCGTTGGGCAGGCGGTGGATTTTTAGTAGCGCTGAAACATATTTTTTTGTAGCGGTGCTCTTCACGGTCCGCCACCTAAAATCGGATTTTCCGTGGCGGACACTTAAGAGGTCCGCAACGAAAAATAGAGTTTCTTTTATGGCGAACCTTTTAGCGTGGCCGCCAATGAAAATTGGTTTTCGCTAGCGGTCCGTAACTCCCCTCCCCTCGTTATATTTTTGCTGCTGGTTTTTGCGTATGGCCGCCAGCGAAAATTATATGGTAACGCCATGAAAAATCGTTTTTCTAGTAGTGATAATAATATTTTTAACACAAAACAAATATACTATATACTTCCTCTGTTTTATATTATAAAATTTTCTAGCATTATTCACATTCATATATATATGTTAATGAATCTAGATATATATATTAAGATTATATTGATGTAGGTAATGCTAGAAAATTTTATAATATGTAACTGATGGAGTATTTATTAAAGTGTTTTATAAATATGTGATATGAAACGGAAAGGGTGTATATATTAATTCGCTCAAGTCACATTCGTACCTTAGCGTACCGCCTACCGCTTACGTTTCCGCGCTGCTGGAAGATAGGGAGTGTATAGTCTTGGACAATAATTGAGAAACTAACCGAGAACAGATTAGTAGCTAAGCTAGGATTAGAATTGATTTGCAAATCCCTTTATTAATAAACTGGGGCCTCCGACCACAATAATGCAAATGACAGATGGCCGGCCACATAATCGGATCACACCTAGCTTTGCATGATTGGATCGTACCTACGTACGTACATCGGTCAAAGATCTGATCGATCCACCGATCGATGGATACCCTATCCCCCACCCTCAATCGAAATTCGTACGTACAAACTAGCTCGCGTCTCGCGACGTCGTGCATACCCTATCCAGATACGCATCGACTGATGTTGCAAATACTAAGCGCAAGGTCAATAAGAAGAAACTATAATCTTCGATATATGTCCATATCAGCTAAAATAAACTAGCTTATCATATAAATATCATGTTTTCTGTCTTTTAATGCACGTACGATACCGTTGATTTTTGACACAAGTTAACAATTCGTCTTATTTAAATTGTTTACGTAGTTATCGTTTATTGACTCTGGTGTTGGGCACAATTACAAAGGTGTGACGAAGACGGAGAGGTCCTAAAAGTTGCATGCCGCAAGCTTGAGTCGACGGTTATGCAGTTTTTTGCCAATTATGAGTGGAGATTCACAAATAGACTTCAATAATATATTCACCTTATTATTTATTGGTTCATTTTTATCTTTCCGTGATGTTTGCTTTCTTTTTTGAACTACACTCGATGTGGAGTGCTAGATTGTAATAATAGATTGTAGCTCTCTTAAGCAAAGACCGGGATGTTATATTTCATTATCTAAAAAAAAGTTTTGTTGTGAGTTATTTTATCACTGAAAGTATTTTGAGTATAATTTATATCATGCATTTTGCACAAAATTTTTGAATAAAATGAATAGTCAAACGTGTATAAAAATTAACACTATCATCTATTAAAAAACAAAATAGAGGAAGCACTAACTAGCGTCATCTAGCATCTCATCTCACTTGCACTTAGGCTTGTGGCCATTTCTTTAGGCTATGCCTAACACTCCAAGGTAGAGCATGGTTTCACCAATTCACATTGGTGCCGAGCTACTATGAGGGAGAGAGAGAGAGTAGAAAAAGAGTGTGGCTTGCAAAGGGGCTATGTAGCCTATAAGGACATGGTGATTTGAGAGAGAAAAGTAGTGGTCCCCAACCACTGCCATTGTTGCTCCATACACCACATCATCCGCTCGAATTAATATTGGCATTCAATGTGCGGTCATCGGCCCACAATGTCTGGATTTGCACTCATCAACGACGAAGTAGAACAAGGGTTGCTTCGATCTGTGCTAGCTCTATCCATCACAGAGGTCGATACTGTCGCCCGATCTGCTAAGGTTGAGCAAGTCACCGCCATCGAGCTTCTCTCGTCCCACCGAGCTCCCCTCCCAATCCGAGGATGAGAGGATGCTAGTGGTGATCAGTGGGAGGAGAGGACGATGCTAGCATGGGGGAGGACGGTGTACATGGCAATGGTTGGGTGCCGACGCATAGAGGAGAGAGAGAGTGAGTGATGCAGATAGAATAGGAGTGGGAGATAGATTTTATATACTTTTAAATTTTAGGAAGCCACAAAAAATTGGACTTTCACAAAGGTAAGAAAATGAGGACTAAATAAAAAACTATCAGAGGTAAAATAAAAAAAAATAGAAGTTACCTATAAGGCTACTTTGTATTGTGGAAAAAACCCAGACTTTAGCCTAGGTGACCTTTGGGATCACTCATTGAAGCTTTAGGTTGTATCGCTAATCGCAGCTTGTATGTTTTTCTTTTCGTTTGGAGCTCGTGTATTGCTGATGACTAAATAGGTAGCTGTGCTCCAACCAATTTTTTCCTATCTCCATCTCTACTGACGTTAACTTCGGCTTTTTCAAAATAGTCATTCATCATAGATGATTACAACCTCTAATAACATAATGCACATGTAGAAAAGATAAACAACTTTGTAAGTTCATTCTTTTATGATAAACTATCGATACCGGTCTTCTATAACTTCCTTAAATATGAAACATAGATTCTAACAATGCAACGTAGTTGATTCTCATGAGGATCCAATATTTTATTTTCAGGAGAAAGTCTCTCTAATCCCCACTGAGAGGATGTTTGGTTGATGCTTAAGCTTGCCATAACTAAGGTTAGATAAGTTATGACATGGGATAAGAAGTGTGGTTAAAAAAATAATTGACCACAAGTGTGATATGGCTAACTCTAAATATGTGAGTATGACATAAGGATTCCGTGGCTAACAAAGCGTGGCACAACATAGTTGGGATAATAAAAACTAGTGATTAATAAAGTATTCCCTCCGTCTAAAAAAATAAACCCTAAGTTTCTGTGTCCAACGTTTGACTGTCTGTCTTATATGAAATTTTTTTATAATTAGTATTTTCATTATTGTTAGATGATAAAACATGATTAATACTTTATGCATGACTTGTCTTTTTAATTTTTTTCATAATTTTTTCAAATAAGACGGACGGTCAAACGTTGGACACGGAAACCCATGGTTTATCTTTTTTTTTATAGAAGGATTATAGTATAAGAACATCTATAATGCAGTGTAAAAATAATCCATAAATACAATATTTTATTTAACCATCTAGTAAAATTGTGAAACTAGTTCGTAATTAAAATGTGGTACGGTAAAGTGAATCAACCAAACATCCCCTGACAGTGGTAGAATAAAAGTGATCGAGTACCGATCGAGATGAGGTCGAAAATGGCAGGCGTAGATCGAATCAAAAAGAAATTGAGGCGTGGTGAAACAACACGTGGAACTGGAACCTGCCATGTTTTGTCATGCGGCGCCCATCTCCGTCGGAATCATCACTCCACGCTGCAGTCTCTACCTACTTTTCTCTCTCTCCTTCCTGTGTGGCAGTGGGTCCCATTTCTGACAGCCGTTCCATTTCATGGGCCCCACTGTCTGTCAGCTTGGAGCTTTGTCCATGTGAAGCACCCCGGACCCGGGGTCATTCATTCCAACTCACTCTCGTCTCCTCTTCTTCTTCTTCAACCTCTCCTTTCATACATGCTGTTGCTGCCACCACTACTGCTCTTCCTCGCCTCTTCCTGATCTCAGCAGCCATTTCCCTTTCCTGGGATCTCCTCCTCTTCTACTACTCTTCTTCCATCGCCATAAGAGCAGCCGCAGATCGATCGAATTGCATTGCAGTCTTTTGCAGATTTCAGCTTAATTGCCGGTGAGTCGTTCTGATGCCTCTTCTCTTCTTGATTTCTCCAACCTACTAAATTGCTTTCATCCCCTCTCTAGCTATCTCTGCAACTTTCTTTGCATTGTGTGCGTTGTTTCCTTTTCAATCTCTGTAGATGTTGTTTGGTGCTGTGTGCTGAGAGAATAAGGTTGCTGAATTTAGCTTGTCGTTTCTGTATCCATTGGAGATTTTCTCGGCTTTCTTGAAATTTTCTGTCCCCGTTTACTCCTGTGGGTTCATCACTGCTAACTACAAGCTGCTGGGATGTGATTATTTCTACCCTACCAGTAATCCTATGGAAACTGCTTCCAGGGTTACTTTGGTGGAGTACTTCAGTTCCTGACGACTGAGAATATCTGAATATGTGTTCATTCTCGAACCTTCTTCGTCTTGCTGCTCCTCGATCCATACATAAAAAAAGTTCCTGCCTTTCCTGTTTGAGAGTTCTATCCGCTTAATGATCTTGATTTGTGTTATTTCAAAAAGAAATATTCTTGATTTGTACTGTTTCTGGAAATATGCCCTGCCCTCTTAACCTTTGATGAATATTCAATAGCTTCTTTGCAGCTTCCTCGTGTCTCATTGACTAAATATGCTGTCCAGATCCAAATGATGCTCTCTTTCCTTTTTCTACTGCAAATTGATCGGTCAAGTTTTCGGAAAAATAAATTAATGGATTCACATGATCTTCTAACTTACTACCAATTAATTTAATTGACTAGTCCACAAATCTTATGGTATCTTACACACTATAAAATCTTGGAGAACTGATTGCTCAACAGCTTTGCATGTGTGTCTCTGTAGCAGAAGATACTATTATATGTTTTCAAAGACTAAAATTTGACTAGTGCATATATCATTTTGGGGAAGAAATAAGATGAGAAATACAGCATGTACATGTCATTGTGCTCCTGTACCTACAAGTTTGTCAACAGGCTTCCGATCTTTTTCAGCTAATAATGAATAGGCTCCGGATGAAATTTGTTCACACAATCGCACATACACAAAACATCTTTATCATGTATCATCTATTCATCTTTTTCCATGTATCAACAGTAACTGAGCAAACGTTTTCCACAGGACAGTGAAGTGAAAGCATCTTCAAGGGCGTGGAAGCTCTCTGAGATTCCAAAGGGTCACAAGGCAGGGGATGAGTACAACCAAAGTGAAGAGACGTGTGGGAAAGTATGAGCTAGGAAGAACAATCGGAGAGGGCACATTCGCGAAGGTCAAGTTCGCGAGGGATACCGAGACCGGTGATCCAGTAGCCATCAAGATCCTAGATAAGGAGAAAGTTCTCAAGCATAAGATGGTCGAACAGGTCACTGTCAAACACCAGCTAACGACCAAGTTCTGAATCTGAATTATTGTAGCACCTTTAATTGTTTGGTGATATTTCACATCTGGAATATTATGATCCTGTCCTTCAGATTTCCCTTTATTTAAGTGACTGTCCTTCCGATTCTTTTTGCCTGTTAATTACTTTCATGGGACAAAAAACATGGCACTTTGTTCAGGGTTTAGTAGCTTTTGATGGAAGTAATACCTTTTGCTGATGGGTAACTCTGTTTTTGGAATGCAGATTAAAAGGGAAATTTCGACAATGAAGTTGATTAAGCACCCAAATGTTGTCCGTATATATGAGGTAATTAAAAATATTCTCTTCCTTTTGTGTTGGTATCTCAGTTAATCCTATATTTGTTCAGCAGAAAATAGCTAGGAAGAGAGAAAGGTTTTTAAAGCATGTCTAGGGTCCATGCCAGAACATCAAAGTATCTATAGGCCCCATCGTTTGGCTTTTTTCCTAATAAGCCAAAACGGCTTATTAGGAAATAAAAATGAATTTGTAGGTAAAACTTTTATATATGTGTTCTTGGTAACTTAAAAGCCAATGCTAAAAAACAAACTACGTTGAAAATATTTCAAAATCAATCTCAAAATTAAGTTTAAAAATTTAAATTTTGGCTTTTTCTTTGGCTGATTAGGCCATCCGATGGGAGCCATCATTAATCATAATTTTGTTTACAGAAATTCCAGATGCAATTAGTCAGAATCTTTTTATTAGGGGACACTGCTAATCGTCAAATCAATGTTCTCTCTGATTTCAGGTGATGGGAAGCAAGACAAAAATCTACATTGTTTTAGAATATGTTACCGGTGGTGAGCTCTTTGATACAATTGTAAGTGATTCTGCTATGTTGTCCATTTCCAATTTAAATAGTTATATCTTCTTTTCAAAACACATATAAAAATACATTTTTAATTTGTAATGACATTTACTTGAATTCCCTTTTGTATTTAGGTTAACCATGGTCGTATGAGGGAAGATGAGGCAAGAAGGTACTTCCAACAATTAATTAATGCTGTTGATTATTGTCATAGCAGGGGTGTGTACCACAGGGACTTAAAAGTGAGTTCATCTCCCTTTCCTCTGCTGCCTCTTTTGTCAACAAGAAATATATTTCAGAATCTAAGCTTCCTTCCAAAAGAAACAATCTAAATTACAATACTTGCAGCCAGAAAATTTACTACTAGATTCATATGGGAATCTGAAGGTCTCTGATTTTGGGCTGAGTGCACTTTCTCAGCAAATTAAGGTAAAGGTTTATTGCTTTATACTGTATCATCTAAGTATGTACCAACAGGCTACAAATATTACAGTTCAGAAATTATTAGATAATCGTTATATGTCTCTTCAATTAATATTTCTTTTTTCTTTGTGGCCTTGTTCAGGATGATGGTTTGCTGCACACAACCTGCGGGACACCAAATTATGTTGCACCGGAGGTAATGTCAGAAAGAGAAATTATAGAATTTTAACCTACCATACTTGGAACTATTTTTCATCAGAAGCCATTAATAATTCACACATTTCATCCACCTTTGTGATAGGTCCTTGAAGATCAAGGATATGATGGAGCAATGGCAGATTTGTGGTCATGTGGAGTTATCCTGTTCGTTCTGCTAGCAGGGTATTTGCCTTTTGAGGACTCTAATCTTATGACGTTGTATAAGAAAGTGAGAATTGTACCACTTTTAGATCATTTTTGTTGTATTAATATTTCATGCTTATTTGATTCTTCTCTGCACTTCCTGGCAGATATCAAATGCAGAGTTTACGTTTCCACCTTGGACGTCTTTTCCTGCCAAGAGGTTGTTAACAAGAATCCTTGATCCAAACCCAATGACGGTATGCTAGAACAACTGAATAACATAGTAGATAATTAGGTATAATGCATCACTGAAGGCACTGTAATGTGTCTTCTAATAACACAGTAGATCCTGTAATGCCTGTAGCATTCATCAACCAGATAATACTCAATTCTACAGGGGCTAGCACTCCTTTTAGAAAGCTCTTCTATGCTTAATAATAATCATTAAAACAGATAGTAATAACTAATAAAATAATATCATCTTTCTTCGTGACACAACATTGGATGATTTCTTAAGCTAACTACTTGAGCTACTGTTGTAGAGAGTAACAATTCCAGAAATATTAGAGGATGAGTGGTTCAAAAAGGGCTACAAACGCCCAGAGTTTGACGAAAAATATGACACAACATTGGATGATGTTTATGCTGTCTTCAATGACTCTGAAGTGAGTAAACTGCAATATGCACTTGAATTTCTGTTTCACATGACATGAAGATAAAAGCATGCCAGTTGCTAAATGGTTTGACCACTGTGATTTGACCTCCTCCAGGAGCACCATGTGACAGAAAAGAAAGAAGAACCAGAAGCTCTCAATGCATTTGAACTGATTTCAATGTCAGCAGGCCTCAATCTTGGGAATTTGTTTGATTCAGAGCAGGTACGTGATCTCCCTATTTAATCAATATTGACCAACAACCTTTTGAACCTATTCTCCCTGTATTATTTTTATGAACGAACCTGTAACTTAAAGTTAAGCGTCATTGTTTTTGGTTCAACTTATACCTCCCTAAATCAAGCTGGAAACATGTAAACTGGCTCACTGGCACTTTGTCAATTTACTCAATCATATGGTTGGAGAATGCTGCATGTCACAAGTCCCAGAATATATGTAGTAGTTCATTGGTCAGAATGTCTTTTGATTTTTGCACCTCATAATTCTGCCATAACTTTGTTATAGTTTTGCAACTTATTCTGCTGTACTTTAATTTTGTTCACACTATTTCAGGAATTCAAAAGAGAAACAAGGTTCACATCAAAATGTCCACCAAAAGAAATTGTCCGCAAGATTGAGGAAGCCGCAAAACCTCTAGGATTTGATGTTCAGAAGAAAAATTACAAGGTATGCTCCCCTTGCCTAACAACTATCTGCATGAATATCCGTTTTAAAGTAATGGGTTCTAGGGACAATTTATAGCAAATTCAAATATATATTTTCTACGTGCTGAATTTTTTTTTATTGATTGACCAGTTAAGGTTGGAAAAGGTAAAAGCAGGGAGAAAAGGAAATCTCAATGTTGCTACTGAGGTAATATGAAGAACTGCTATACTGCAATCTGGTTTGTGTAAGCTTCTTCAATCTAACATTTATTGTGCACTATTATTCAGATACTGCAGGTTGCACCCTCTCTTCATATGGTTGAAGTACGAAAAGCAAAAGGCGACACCCTCGAATTTCATAAGGTAGATCATGCCAATTAAAAGTTGATGCTCATGAATTATCATTGGAAAATTGAGTCAGTGCTTTGATGATTGGATCAACTACTCACAGAATTATGACTATGTTTTTTTTTTCTTTTGCAACATTTGGTTGAATGGCTTGTACTGAATCACTTCAAACTTGTAATGTGTTGCAGTTCTACAAGAACCTCTCCAGAACCTTAAAGGATGTTGTTTGGAAATCAGATGATCTTCAAAATCAACTTTCCTAGAGTAACTTGGGAGAGGAGGAATGGGTGAACTATTTTAGCATCCCATTCTTTTGAATCAGCATTCCCATTTCTAGAGGCTGGAAAAGCAGAAAGCATGTTCATTGCATCTGTAATTAGATGTGAGTGGCCCTGTAAACTATGTTTGGTCTCCACTAGTGTTGTAAATGCTGCTCTTATTTGTCAGAGAACCCTTGTGATAGCTCAAGTGAAGCTGATCACTCAATGGGTTTTGTGTGTCAAGTTTTGTATGTAAATCAGAATCTTGTGAGGAACAAGTATATTAATTGGCCAGCATTATTCATTTTCATTTACACTGTGTAGTTGTTTGATTTTCTTGTTTGCATAGCCCCAGAACAAGTGTAACCAGAAATTGAGGTGACAAAAAAAAAACTCTGAACTATACAATCCTCATCAGAACAGTTGCAAACCTGAAACCTACATCTTTTTCAGAGGATGGTACATGAGGAATTCGGGCCGCAGCAGCCGGATTTCTTGTGGGAGTTACTTGACCGATGGCCTCCACTTCCATGTCCCTCCATCATATTCTGCCTTCGCCTGCATATGATAGCACCAAAGTTGTTCAGATAAATATGATTATCTGATGACGAATGCACTACATTATGTACAGTTCAGCAGAAGCAACATTTGCAGATTAAATAGGAAGAAGAAATATAATGATAATCTAGAAAAGATTTGTAATTCCAGTGCTAGTAATAATCTACATGGAGAAAAGAAAAAGAAAAAGAAATCAAGAAAGCAGAAAAGAAATGAAATGGGAGGAAGGAAGAAGAGAGAGACTGACTTTGCCATCATGACCTTGAGGAACTCGTTGTAGTTGATCTGGCCGTCGCCGTCGGAGTCGGCCTCGTGGAGCATGTCGGCGAGCTCGTCGTCGGAGAGGGGGTCGCTGAGGTTGGCCATGACGTGGCGGAGCTCGTCGGGGGTGATGAAGCCGTTCTGGTCCTTGTCGAAGACGCGGAAGGCGTCGCGGATGTCGTCCTCGGCGCCGGTGTCGCGAAGCTTGCGGGCGAGGAGGCCCAGGAACTCCTCGAACTCGATGCTGCCGCTGCCGTCCGCGTCCACCTCCTCCACCATCTTCTTCAGCTCCGCCTCCGTCGGCGACTGCCCCAGCGACCCCATCACCGTCCCAAGCTCCTTGCTCGTGATCGTCCCTGCATTGCATTTTCTTCTGGATTCATTGATTGATCATCGTCCAAGAACACATGCAATTGATTGATTGATTGATTGGATTACCGTCTCCATCTTTGTCGAACAGGTTGAATGCCTCCCGGAACTCGGCGATCTGCTCCTTTGTCAGGTGGTCCATTAATTGCCTCCCCTCAAAGATTATTAGTAACACAAGAAGCAAATTCTCTGATTAATGACGATGGATTGATGGAGATGACGAGAGGATTAAGCTGCCGCTGATTGATTCCCCAACTTTCATTCTATCTAATATCTGCCTTGCTCTTGCTGTTGGCTATAAAAAGGAGGGCACTTGCTCGCGTATCGTATGCCAATATGGCATGGCTCACTTGCTCCAGGTTGAAGGCTTGCAGTGCAGTGATCGTGATCGATGGCTGCTGCTGCTGCTGCTATGCTCTTTTCTACTAGTTTCAGGGAGAATGATGACATTCTGATTCTGATTTTTTTTCACAAAACGAACCAACAGCATAAGCATCTTCGGAAAGGCAACATGGGCGGCTGCCAAATTTTCGGAAACGAATAAAGTTTGTCAAAGATATCAAATGGCCAACCAGAGCTTCACACACAACATATCCATCCTGATTCTAGTCAGCGAATTGCACGTTCTGATGCCATAACAGTAACAAATATTCAGATTACAGTGTCAGAAACTTTGCTGATTAATAGGAGTATCAGATAGTTGATTGTCAAGTGCCGAAAGTGGCGCATCGCATCCAAGCTATAATAGGAGAACATGATTACATTCTGCGAGCAATCGATAAAGGAACTTATAAAATAAACAACTTATATTGGCACCTTTGGTGTCATTAACACCACCAGGTACATGCCACTTGGTTTTCTAAGAACAAGATTTTACAGCAAGAATGATGCTTGGGCAACTTATTTTGCTGCAAGACCCAGATTTCTGGCCGATGGACCTAATATCCAACTTAATTATCAGGCAAAAATATACAAACGATCGAGGTGAATATTACCTAATGCAAACACAGAGATGCACAATTATTAATCTTATCTTGTAGAATATAACATGTCATTTCAGTTGATCGAGATACTTTTGATTATCCTCATTCGGGCGACATCAGTGCAAAACTGAGAACCTACCACTATGAATGACAACGAAACTAGGATACAAGCTATCAAAAACTGATACTTGTAGACATGCAGTATCATTACACTCATCCACTTCAAAAAAAAAAAAAACCCATGAAACCTTGATTCAGATAAACAACTACTGTAGAAATCTATGCGTCAGCTTCTCGAATGGTTGTATCGATGTTGCTGGGCATCAACATATTGAATCCATCAGCTGCCGTAGATATGATCATACTAGGTATCTGTGGATGCCAGTGCAATTCTTTCAAGTCTTTCTGGCCCTGCACATAAAACAATCAACATCACATTTATGATTTCACTCAGTAACAGTGTCTGTACTTTTGAAATACATCTCGAGGTCCACAAACATGTATTTTAATTACACAAGGAATGGTGAACACAATGATATGAAAATGAGAGGAAGTAAACATAAAACAAGTGTGGTAACAGTACCTGATGAACAAAGAGAAGTTGTGGGGGTAAATCTTCAGGGGCATCAGCCTGTTCTCTCATCCTTGCCCTGAACTCTGCCTCCTCTTCAGCATCTTTTTCCAATGAAAGATCCCAAATTCTGTACACAAACAATTCAGGATTGAAAAATGCAAGTCAGAAAATAGTAAAGAAAGCATTCTTTTTGGGGCATTTCAGCACACTTTAAACATAAGGTATAAAACTTGGAGTGAGGAGACTTACGTCAGTTGATGGTCAGCTGATGATACAGCTAGTGTTGACGGTTCATGTGGGCTCCATTCCACAGATGTAATCGGGTGCTTGTGGTATTCAAAATGGGCGACCAAGGAGTCATCCTAGAAGTAGAAAATAAAACAAAAGATATGATTTTGATGTGAATACCGTCGTTCAACAGCAAGATGAGACTATATGAACAGAAGAAATTATTATAGTTGTAAAAGGTGTTCAAATAACAAAGAATTAACATTATCGTTTAACTATCTAGCTGCACTGATTTTTGCACAAGAGCGTGTATTCTACAGGAGTCTGCATATTAAATATAGACATCAGAAGCAACAAATTATCTACCATAGCGTCTCTGGCTTGACAAATCTAGTAGCAAGAAAATGCAAAATATCATTCATCCATGAAATGGTTCAATCATCTTGTATCAATATTACTATCAAAAGACCCAATACCCCACATTTTCCTTCCAAAATATTAAATGCATAGACAGAAATCCAAACTGAAAATAAACCATAAAAACAGCAATGGAGGGAATATGCCATTTCAGTGTGCTATTTGCAACTGACAAGCACAGAACAGTGTGGCTTAACAATATGAAGTACCTTGATTAATCTAAGATCACGAATTGAGAAACTTCCATCATCGCATCCTGAAGCTATCATACAGCTAGCGAGCCTGGTAATGGTAGTCCGTATATTCATGAAATATTAGAAGAATTTTTTATGAAGATAATCGAATTTTCAAGTGAACATATCATACCGGTTCCATGAGATGACATTCACGTCAGCATTGTGAGCCCTAACAGAAATACAAGGTTTCTTCCCTGTCCGTATATCCCAGATAGATATTGTTCTGTCGGCTGAACAAGAGGCAAATATGTCGGCTTCTGTGGGACTCCACTGCAAAAATATAGTCAAGATGTTTGAGATAATCAAACGTTCAGTGCTCTAGAGAGCACCAAGAAGTATATATGCTTTCAGTGGCATGCCTGCAAATCTTCAACACTTGCAGTGTGTCCTACAAATGGATTTGTATCGACATTCCAACTGTTTGAAGTTGGCTCCCAGAGGTGGATGCATTTATTGCAATCACCTGCATAGGCAAATCATTAAATTGATATACTCAATGCCCATGTACGAAATGAAAGCATATGGATGTTCTATTAACACAGGACAGGCCACGGTTTTCTAAGCAAAACAGCATAGGACGTGACAAACAAATATAGCATGGACAAGATCACACACCAGAAACAAGTCTTCCAGTAACAAGCGGACTCCAATCAATTGCATAGCCTTCATCTTTATGGCCACCAAATATTTTCACAGGTACGTGATTATGGATTCTGTCGTCTTCGTTGTGTGCAACTGCTCCAGACTCTGCTAATGAATTAAGGAAGGAGCTGAAGTCCCACACCTACAAATGCAGCAACATAACAGACAGTTTGATTATGCACAAAGTAGCAGGTATGGTAGATTCTATTCCTGGGCATGTTTTCAGGGTGCAATATAATAGATAACAATATGTCATGTTCATCGAAAACAGGACATGGTACCAATGTACAGATTGAGTGGAACCACCACTAAACAACAGGGCTTTCATCCCTCGACTACCTCACAAGTCCACTCTAAACGTTGATACAATTTACTTTCAGTGCCTCGGCTATCAAAAATCAAAACCTGTACAGAATAATCATAATATCTTATACCTAGTTTTGTCTAACATGGCATGCTAATATCCGCTAACTTGATTCAGGGGTGTTCAGTGGTTATGTACAGAAGGTAGCAGCAGTGCAGTGGATGGGTGACTAGGAGGACGAACAATCCTTTTTTGGTCATCATTACATGAGCCCAGTGCCAAGCTGACTGCAAAGCTAGATCCTACTCAAAACCAGATAGATTGAACGCAGGGGTTTTTCTGATTTTGTATGACAATGGGAGCATGCCAATTAATGGTATCCGTATTAAGTTTAAGGGGAGTTCAGACCTCGCAAAGAACTCAGGGACCAAAAATAGACTTGTTTGATCAAAAAGAGTAAAAAAAAGGAGTATTGCAAGACAAAGTAAAATACCTGAACATGACCTGTGTCTCCCCATGTTGCACATATATGTGGTTCCTGATTCATAGAGCGAATACGATTTACACACCCCGCATGAGCCACCTTTTTTAACTGTACATGCATACAGACACAAAGCATGTTAGAGTAATGTAACAAATGAGCAAACTGGGATGCAAAACAAGTAAAATTCATAGCTAAATTCACAGCTGTGCACTTGGAGAAAGAACTTACATGTAAAATGGGCATTGTGTCTTCATTAGCTGCTTCATCTTCTTCATCACTACTACTTTCACTATCCATATCACTGTCGCCATCAATTGCTGATGCTGGTATAGGTTCCCGCTTCTTCCCATTTATGTTGCAAATCTTGAAAATGCCTATATAATTCCATGAAGCCCTCTCAGCCTGAAAACACAGGCACCACTCATAATTACACAAACTATGTTGACAAAAGATTGATTCCATCAATTCAGGAGCAGGCAAAACCACTGATTGAAAAGGAATGTTACTAGGAAAAAAAAAAGTCAAATGCACCCATGAATCATGACAGAGCACAGTTGACATGGAAACGAACTGGAATCCTAATTTTGTTGTTGACAGAATTCATTAATCAAAATAGGAAAATATATGTATATTCATCATGTAAATTTTGAAGGAAAGCATTATAGAGAGAATGCAACCTGAGTTCCAGCAACGCCATATAATGTATGTGGGAATTCCGATCGCACGAGTCCAAGTTGATCCCGCACAACATCGAAACTGCAACAGATAACAAATCGATGAGGATAAATAACCCATACAATGATGCGCATATTGGCCTCGGATAAGGAGCGCGCAATGGCTGCCATGGTGAACTTTTACCTCAAGCACGGCCAGCCAATGTTAAACCCTCTGAGATAATTGTAAGCCTGAGGATCGAACTGGAGCTCCTCCCCTTCTTCCAGTGTATCCACACCAGGTTGCCATACCTGAAAAGAAATACCAATCGGGTCAGTGTTTCATTCGAAGAGCAGTGACAGGAGCAATTTGCCTTAGCTTAGGAAATTAAAACTATAGGAGAAAAAAAAAACTAATCACACATCGAACCTTTTCCTCTCACTGCAACTACCAAAAAAAATAAAAGAAAAGAAAAATATGTGTGCATCTGCTTGTAATAATTGGCATGTATTTGCCCTCTCACCTTGGCTGGGCAAGAAGGCACCCTAGACGATGAAGCTTCGGCTTTCTTCAATCCACCCACCGATAAAGATTGAAGAAAGAGTAGAGGCAGAGTTAGGCTCGAATTAAACCATGATGAAAATAAAATAAAATAAAATAAAATATCGCGAGACAGTCAGCACCAATCGCTCACCTTGCTCGATGCCTTCTTCTTCTTGACTTTGATCTTGCGACCCATCGGAGGAAGAGAAGAGGGGCAGCTCGGGGAGAAGGAGAGAGGAGAAGAGAAGAGAGGGCGGAGGTTGGAACTTGGAAGTGGCGGCGCGCACGGGCAGGGGGGCGAGCCCTAATAGGCGCTAGCTTAGCTGGGCCAAGGCCGAATACTTGGATAAAGAGTGGCCCACTGGGCCGTCATGAGTAGTAACATGGTGCTAGCTAGATTCTCCAGCCCAAACAAAATGGGCCGTCTTAATCCGCTCCCAATTGACACCTTGAATTGAATTTATTTTGTCAGGATTGCATTTAGGAAATAGCTCTAGGTACTTACACTTAACAATGGGTGAAAACATTGAGGCCATATCATGGATGACGTGGATGCAAATCTTCTAAGATCGATACCATATAGATGCATATTTAACGAGATTCAACGCATATATCTTCAAGATATGCTATCTTTCACGCAAAAACAAATACTGCCGAATTTAATA
The DNA here is from genome assembly GCF_034140825.1 of Oryza sativa Japonica Group. Classification (NCBI taxonomy): domain Eukaryota; kingdom Viridiplantae; phylum Streptophyta; class Magnoliopsida; order Poales; family Poaceae; genus Oryza; species Oryza sativa. Next base: position 1,591,333 of record NC_089046.1, read on the forward strand.
TTGTTGATAAATATATCATCAAGATAGCCATATCATATAGTAGTATTAAATGCTACACCAAAAAAGGAATCCAACATGAGTATTAATTCCTATTTAAAAATGTTTAATAAATTTAGTATCTATGTAAGAGAATTCCTCTGTGCTATAAAGCCTAGATGTACAAGGTACACTTTTACATCTACAAAGACAAGTTTGTATACAAAGAAGGCGAGAATATGAAGACAATCTTGAGCTACTTCGTTTTCTTTTTAGTCATACTACAAATTTCCCATCGTTTGGTAGCTGGTCAGAATTATGAATTTCAATCAGGTATTTTATATTCTTGTTTAGCAACAAAATTAGCATGTTAACATGTTGAGTCTAAATAGAATAGACAAAATGATATTCCCTCCGTCCCAAAATATAACAACTTTTAGCATTAAGAATTTATCCCAAAATATAACAACTTCTTCACCAACATTTCCTTCCCAACCAATTATAACATCTATCTTTAATTTTACCTACTTCTTATATTCTGGGATGGAGGGAGTAAGTATTTCTTATCTAACTCCACTTGGTATCTTCTTATATGATTTATTCGAGTGAACGGATACAAGTATTTTTCTTATTGCATGCATTTTGTCTAACCAAGTAAACTCTTGGTATATGTAACTCTATATCTAATTGGTGTGGTAAGTAGTAACCTCCCTCACTTAAACTCATGATTTCACAAAATATCTCGTATTTTTTTTAATAAAGGTGGTACCATTAAATTGAATTTGTATTTGAAATTTGTTCACACAATCATAGCTGCTTGTTACAAACTTACAAGAAATGATCACTTTCAAATATACTTAAATGTCTCCATGCCTTACAAAATTTGACAAATCAAAATTGAGAGGTATGTGTTAAAGAAACATTTAGGAACTATTTCTAATTTTAACATTGAGATATTTGATTTTTCTTAACTTTAACAGGGATAAATCATGGATTTGTGAACTCAAGAAAGAATCTTTACAAGCATGCTATACCAAGAACTTTGACGGAACTCGGTGAATTAGCATCAAGAGAAGATTCCACTACTGCGGACAACAATGTTGATCTGACCCCAAAGCATCAAAGCTTGACCGCAAGCAAAACGGGGACAATCCATTTTAGGGCAAAGAATATCATTTGATCCCCTGCAACATCAATGGAATATATCTGATATTAGTACCTTCAAGGATGCAGTACATTTATTATACTTGCACTATAAAATGCATAGTTATCAACAGAAGTTGGTTTCTAACTTGTAAATCAATTATATACCTGGGAAGAAGGCTGCATTTTGGCGTTCTTGGGCCCAAGAGAACCTATACAATTCATAAATAAAACAAGCATAACACACTTGCATGAAAATTCTATACCAATTTTAGTACAGAATAAATGTAAAATTATTCCTTTACTTGTGAATTTGATAGTCCACAAACTTTTCTAGTTCAACTCTGTTGTTGGACTTAGTAGTTATTATGTCTCTAATATGATAAGATTGGTATTTTTTTCATGATATTTTCATGCTAAAACCTTTTGCCTTTAAGAAAAATTGTGTACGTTATAGTACTCACAGAGCTCCTGCTCCTGCTGGAGCAATTGCCTTGAAGAATGACATTGCTGTCATAGATATGCCATTTGCAGCACCTCTTTGACTTTGTGACTATTGTTTGGAATGAACTGAATTAGATAACATTGTTAATATTGAGAAAATAATTGGTAGGTGGACTTGATACTTACAACAGCATTATTTTGGAGTAGGGAAGTGCCCGTTATGATAGTTATTTGATTTGACAACGTTGTAATGTTAATAAGAATGATAATTGACATAAAACTAGAAATGACTATTTATTTTCCGTGATCAATTCTATAATAGCTTCTACATGACAATTTTTTAAAAGGATTATTATGCATGAAATTGATGCACATCATAAGTCATGTATAGATATATAACTAAATATTACATCACCTATAAAGATAAATCAAACGTAATCATTTTAAATATAAGAATCAAACTTATGTAATATACACATGTTATAAGGGTCAATTGAATTGCAGAGTATATATGAGCACCCTCCTAGTCAAGATATAATTAGTTGACTAGTCCTTATATGCACAATAAGATGAGTGATCAAACAATTGCGAATTTTAGAAGAAAAAATATATTCTTTGTCTTGTAATATAAAATGAAAATTATTTTCATAGTGTATATTATGCTATTATGTCTTATATGATAAGTACATCATATCTAATTTTTCCTTGAATCATGTTGTTTGGAATGTGACAAACAATATTTGAAACTTACTGATAAAACACCCTTTAAAATGGTTCCAAGGTAAAGAGCTATTCCAAGTCTAAGCCCTGACAAGTGTGTCATAAAGGGATAAGCAGCAAGAATTGGTATGGATAAAGCCTGTAATATACACACAAAATTTGTATAAGATATTTGGCTTGGCTAAGAAACATGTATATGTGTTTTGAGCATATGGTTTAAATACTCACTGATGCAATACGAGATGAATTGATGGATCCAAGAAATTTATGGACCGATCTATAGATGAAAAGCTGATACACAAGTAGACCAGCACCTAAAATGGCGCATATATAGGATTAATATTTTTGGGGTTTGCATAATTATACTACTCAATAAATTTTGGTAAAATAAGAAATACAGGAGTTAGGACTTATGCCTTTCAATACAACAACCGTAACAATCATATACACTAGTTGAGATGAGCATTACACATTCCTTCTAGTACCATATTCCCTTATTGGTAAATTGTTTCGTATTTACTTCGTACATTAATTCCAAAAGAGAAAACATTATAGAATTCTGAAAATTTTAGAGAATCTCATCTTGATATTGTGGAGTGTTGACTAGATGTCGAGGAAGAAATATATACATGTAGTATAACAATATATCTAGTGTGCGAACATCTGTATATACCGACTTTGAATGAATAGTTACCCCCAAATGAATAAAGTGCTACATACGATTTATGAGAGGTGGAAATGATGGTCATAATAAGTTGCTCCACAACAGTTAATGGAGTACCTGCAACTGCAAGAACTTGACCAACTTCTTTAGACGAAAAACTTAATCCACCATATCTTTTGTCACTTACAGCCCATAAGGAAAATATCTAGTATACATATAAAAAATCAATTAGTCCTTTATATATATGAAAAACATATTTCTTTTATATATTAACCAATCTGCATATTCTAATGAATAGGGATACAGTTAAAATCATTACCTCACTATATGCTGTATCATGAAGGGTGAAAACACAGTATGCAATAATAGAGGATATCAATGGCCAGTTCTTGTAGAGGCTCTTCTGTTTATGTGAATCTTCTTCAAGTGTACTTCTTGAGTTGTCAATCATTTCAATTTCACCTTCAGTATTTTTATGCTTATGAAGTGTCTCCTGGTAATTAAGATTGTCAATTTGATTAATATTGTTCCTTGCGGTCATGTCTTAATAATTATAATATCACTTAAAAGCTTCAAGTACACAAGTCACAGTTTTTGGGCAGTAGTCATGCAACAATTGAGTACAAGAATAAATACAAATTAGTTTGTTCATCACTAATCATATTCTCTTTTAGACATAATGGAAACCAAGAAAATAAATTTTAAATCAGTGGAAGTGTTTCATGTTCTTAAAAATTGTATCATATGCTTATTTAAAACCTCCAAGTTGTCAACTATTGAATTTACACTCCATATGTTCATGCTTCAAATATAACTATGTGACCAATTGACATATATCATTCCTATTCATGGTTGGGTAAAGTTATGCATAGCATTGAAAGAGTTAACAGAGCTATATGGGAGCTAGCCTAAGAGGTGAGAAACTTGATAGTGATTTTAAGTAGAGTCTTGTAAAACACATAAAAGTAGTATATACATGGAGTATCACTCACCGGTAGCCATATGCAGCTTATAAGAACAACAAGAGCAATGAGTGAGATACAAATGCATGGCAAGAAGTATGGGAACCTATAAAAAATACACATATACTTTTTTAATAAATGATAAAACTATTTATGAAATATATCTTGAGACAAACCATTTGTGTATACCTCCCAAATATTGACTTCTCAGAAAATACATTTGGATATTGCTTAGCAGGCTGAGAGAAATGAGAGACAAAGTAAGTTATAATACTGTTGTAATATTCTGTGAAAAAAATGGTTACAATTTATAACAAAACAACTACCTGTGCAAAGTAGCCTCCAATGGCTGGACCCACAACAAGCCCTATGCCCCAACCAGTGCTTACCTATATATAAGTATTGAAGTGCATTAGAGATACAATTATCTGAATTTTGTACTTGTGATGAGATGAGTATAAATTTATTTACTATTGATAATCCTAGAGCCTGATGTTCAGGTCGACAAACTTCAATGGAATAAGCCTGCAATAAATCAAACAATAAGCATACATATATATTTGTTCACATGAATGACAGAATAAATTCATTTGATTTATGATTATGCTTTGTAGCATACCTTTATTGGGGCCAGCATGCCATTTAGAGCACCAAGAAGGAATCTTGTGGCAATTGCCATCCAATACTTTACACTTAATCCGAACAGAGTGTTGAATATGACCCTTAAAAACAGAGGATCATATATTGAGCTTTTCAAATTTTTCATGTAAAAGTGAACATTTTGAGACAATAAATACTCACACTGATAAAATAGAAAATTCAATGATAGGTTTCCTCCCTATACGATCTGCAACTACACCCCAAAAGAGTGAGGCAAACATCTACCGATCATATATGATGCACCTACAAAACATAAATATTGTCACATTCTACTTCTGCATGAGCATATAATTTTTATGAAATAGGAAAGAGAAGGAACTTTGGAATTTAAAGTGGGCTACGCTGATTGAAAATCATAACTTTCATGATTCTTACCAAGAAATCCAGCGTATAATCCAATATCTTGTTCCTTTTTTGCCACATGTAGGTCTTCTATCTAGTGTGAAGATAAAATAATTGTAGGATTATAAAATATGACTTAGTGAAACATGGCATGCGTTTTTGCTCCTATAGAGAAGATATATGACATGGATTAGATCCCATTGAGATTAACGTAGTACCATGAGGTAGAGGAATGGGAACAACGAGGATATTGGTAAAGCTGAAAAGGAAAACAATACAACCAATCATCAGAAAATAAGATTATCAACATATGGATTGCAAGCTAGTTGTATCATCAAAACAAGTATACCATGCATGTATGGGCTCATAGTAAAAATTTCAAGACATCATAACCGTAGTTAGTTCATTAGTTAATTAAGAAGAACATACAAGAGGCAATGGTGGTGATCCCAACAAAGAAGAACTCCTTGTAGGGGATGCCTTGGCTGCTCTCCAGCTTCCGTTCCATGGCGCAGCCGGGGCAGCCATCATAGAACACCGCCCTCATCACCGGCGATGATGGCGGCGCCTCCTCACTCATTGACTATTTGCAGTAGCTAGCTGACCTGAAAAGTCAAGCAGATTAGTTGTGATAGTCAGGTTAAGTATACAGCTATGCACTACACTCAGAGCACACAATAAAGTTCAGATACCGATTGAAACTAAAACGACAGTGGTCAACTCGATCGATGTTCAGAGACCGGATGGGTAGGCAAGACACACATCCAGTGATATTATATAGCCATGGATCCATGAAGTTGCTTCTTTGTGCATCCATGCTGGTTGCTAGCTAGTCAGCACCATAGCAGCATGCATCAAGCTTGCCGGCCGCTTCAGTATGTGCGCGTGTGAGATATTTTAGGCACCTCATGCCACATGAGGCTGATATATGTTTCTCTTTTTGCAATCGGCGAATAATGAAGCCATGATTATTGATGAGTTAAATTCTAGCTAGATGGCAATGTACGTACATACATAATGACAACAAGCCAAGTATTCATAGTGATCAATTAAAGCCGTGAAATTAATTAACTCATCTTCTAGCACATTCAGTGATTCAGGTTTTCGTTGCATAAATCATAATCTGTCATTGTTCATCGGCGCTACAGCGGCAGAGACAGAGGGATTCAGGTAGCATGCATGCGCAAGAGCAAATGAGCAATCATGAAGGGGTTAATTAATGAAATTAAGAAACGAGAGGATCCTATCATTATCATATATTCGGGGAGAAGAAAATAATATGTAAGCGCTGATGCACGCATATATGCGACGGCTGTCTGTATTACTTGAAGTCAAATCAGAAGCTACGCATGCATCTGACCTCTCTCTGCATCGATCGATCAATACTAGGACTACACGCATGGCCATGACAGTTGCTAGCTGCACCAAGCTGTGCCTGCCTACCTGCTGATTGTTAAGATAAGAGTTGTTATCTCATGTATATTCATCTGTAGTTTGTTAAGATAGATAGATAAGGTTGGTTTGTTGTAAACTCACAGGATAAACTTCTGTGATTCAATCTCTTGTAACAGCCACGGTAGAGGCTCTTTCTACCTATATAAATACATGCGAACCCGAGACAAAGGTATCGCTTCTCCCATTCATTTTACATGGTATCAGAGCCGTCTCCCTCCACCAAACTCATCTCAATTTGATCTAGATTAGATGGCGTCATCTTCCACTGCTGCGGCACCTGCTATCCTAGGGCAGGTGGTCACCGAGAAGCTGACGAAGACAAACTTCGTCCTCTGGAAAGCTCAAGTCCTTGCGGCGTTGAGGGGAGCCCAACTGGCGGGCTTCCTAGACAACTCCATCAAGCCTCCTTCCAAGATGGTGGTGCTGCAGGACAAGGACGGCAACACTGGTGAAAAGGTTGTCAATGCGGCGTACACCCAATGGGTGGCGCAGGAGCAACAAGTGCTGAGTTATCTCCTGATGTCTCTGTCACGGGAGGTACTCACGCAGGTGGCGACGCTCACCCCGAGCATCGGAGGTCTGGTCTGCCATCGAGGGGATCTATGCCTCTCAGTCGCGCGCGCGTGTGATCAACACTCGTCTGGCGCTGTCAACAACCAAGAAAGGAAATCTCAGCATATCTGACTATGTCGGTAAGATGAAATCGCTTGCAGATGAAATGTCTTCTGCAGGAAAGCCTATGGATGACGAGGAGCTGGTAACCTACATCCTCGCCGGGCTGGACTTCGACTACAACTCGGTGGTCTCATCTGTGGCAAACCGGGCTGAACCAATCTCTGTCAGCGAGCTTCATGCTCAATTGACAGGGTTTGAGTCGCGCATGGAGCTGCTTCAAGGGGCTGCCCAGTCCTCTGCAAACTCTGCGTCACGAGGAGGGCGCGGCGGAGGCGGAGGCGGAGGAGGACATGGCGGTCCCAACAGCGGAAATCGCGGCCGTGGCGGTTTTGGCCGCGGCGGAGGCGGCCGTGGCGATGGCAAGCTGAAGCCCATCTGCCAGCTTTGCGGCAAGATCGGGCACACTGTGGTGAAGTGCTGGAAGAGGTTTGACACCTCGTACTCCGGTGAAGAGAAGAGCGTGGCTGCGGCAACAAACTCCTACGGCGTCGACACCAACTGGTACATCGACACGGGCGCCACCGACCACATCACAGGAGAGCTAGAGAAGCTGACGGTGCGGGACAAATACACCGGTGGAGATCAAGTCCACACGGCAAGCGGCACAGGTATGGGAATTGATCATGTTGGGCGCACTGTTATTCGTACCCCTGTTCGTGATGTTGTTTTGCGAAATGTTTTACATGTTCCTGATGCCCAAAAGAGTCTTGTTTCTGCACATCATCTTACTAAAGATAACCATGCATTCATGGAAGTTCATCCTTTCTTCTTCTTGCTCAAGGATTAGGAAACGAAGAAGCTTCTCCTTCGAGGTCGGTGTAGACGCGGCCTGTACCCGTTGCCAACTGCTGCTTCCTTTGAGTCTTCCAATAAACAAGCTCATGTCGCCGTCATCAAGCCGTCCATGACAAGGTGGCATAGCCGCTTGGGTCACCCGTCGTTTTCTATTGTTGATCGAGTCGTCAGCCAAAATAATCTCCCTGTTGTTAGGGATTCCAATGTAGGGTCTGTATGTGATGCGTGTCAGCAGGGCAAAAGTCACCAATTACCCTACCCCAAGTCTTTCAGTTTGTCTTTAGCTCCTTTGGACCTTATTTTTTCAGATGTATGGGGTCCTGCCCCCTCTTCAGTTGGCAATAAATCTTATTATGTTAGTTTTATTGATGACTATAGCAAGTTCACTTGGATTTATTTGTTGAAACATAAATTCGAAGTTTTTGAGAAATTTAAAGATTTTCAAAACATGGCTGAACGACTCCTTGATCGCAAAATCAAATCGGTTCAAACCGATTGGGGTGGCGAGTACCAACGTCTAAATTCCTTTTTTCAGCGCATTGGTATCTCTCACCATGTCTCCTGCCCTCATGCCCATCAGCAGAATGGCTCTGCTGAACGCAAGCACCGCCACATCGTTGAGGTTGGTCTCTCTCTGCTGGCTCATGCATCAATGCCGCTTAAATTTTGGGATGAAGCTTTTCTCACCGCCACATATCTCATCAATCGTACTCCCATGAAAATCATCCATTATGATACACCTGCATATTTGTTTGAGGAACAACCGGATTATAATGCTCTTCGCACTTTTGGTTGCGCGTGTTGGCCTAACCTTCGCCCTTACAACACCCATAAATTGGCCTTCCGCTCCAAACAATGTGTCTTTCTCGGTTACAGTCCTTTGCATAAAGGTTTTAAGTGTCTCGAAGTGAATTCTGGCCGGGTGTATATCTCACGGGATGTCGTGTTTGATGAAAATATATTCCCTTTCGCTCAGCTTCGTCCTAATGCCGGGGCTCGCCTGCGGGCTGAAGTCTTGTTGTTGCCTTCACATCTTGTCCATTCGTTCGGGGGTACTGAACTGTGCAACCAACCTCTGATTAATATCCCTAACCATACTGACGAGACTGCTGAGCTGCATGCAGGAATTTCTGCAGGAGAAAATGGTGCAAATCCTGGTGAAAACGCTGGTGCTGATGGTGCAGAAACGGCTGCAAACAGTCGTCATTTTATGCAGCATGGCTCCGACGTGCATGGTGCTCACCCCGAGGGTGGTTCTGCGCTCCAGTCACCTCCGCGCAGCGCGCCGTCTGCTACCTGTCCGTCGCAGACGCAGGACTCGGTGCCGGCTTCCATCACGCATCCGCATGACGAACCAGGGGGAGACACGTCGTCGATTTCGCCAGCCGATGTGGTCTCGTCTGCGGCTGCAGATGGGATGCATGCGACGCATGGATCCGCTACGTCCAGTGGAGGCAACGTCTCCAGCCCACACACGTTTGATGCAGCACAACAGATCCAGCAGCGTCCAGTGACAAGATCACAGCATGGTGTTCATCGCCCAAAGAAGTATACGGATGGTACTGTCAGGTATGGTTGTTTGACTGAGACAGGTGAGCCATCTAGTTTACAGGAAGCTCTTAGCAGTGCAAACTGGAAACAGGCAATGGACAAAGAATTTTCTGCTCTTTTGCATAATAAAACCTGGCATTTAGTACCACCGGTCAAGGGTAAAAATATTATAGATTCTAAATGGGTTTACAAGATTAAAAAGAAAGCAGATGGCACTATAGACAGATACAAAGCCAGGTTAGTAGCAAAGGGTTTTAAACAACGGTATGGGATAGACTATGAGGATACTTTTAGTCCTGTTGTTAAGGCTGCTACTATAAGATTAGTCTTGTCCATTGCAATGTCTCAAGGTTGGAGTTTAAGACAGTTGGATGTGCAAAATGCCTTTTTACATGGTTATTTAGATGAGGAAGTATATATGAGACAACCTCCTGGTTTTGAAGATGCTAGACAACCACATTTTCTGTGCAAACTTGATAAAGCTTTATATGGATTGAAACAGGCTCCTAGGGCATGGTATTCTAGGTTGAGTAAGAAACTGCAGGAACTTGGTTTCAGCTCTTCAAAGGCAGATACCTCCCTATTTTTCTATAATAAGGGGCATCATAAAATGTTTGTACTTGTTTATGTTGATGATATCATTGTTGCTAGCTCATCTTCCCCAGCTGTAAATGCGTTGTTGAAAGATCTGGAAAAGGACTTTGCTCTAAAGGATCTAGGTGATCTGCATTACTTCTTGGGAATAGAAGTTAAGAGGACACCGCAAACTCTATTACTCTCACAGGAAAGGTATACTACTGAACTTCTTGAAAGAGTTAATATGACATCGTGTAAACCTGTGAGTACACCTTTGTCAACTGCTGAAAAATTGTCTGTTGAGATTGGAGATGAATTGGGGCCTAGTGATGTGACACAGTATAGGAGTATTGTTGGTGCTTTACAATATCTTACTTTAACTAGGCCTGATATATCTTACTCAGTGAATAAAGTATGTCAGTTTTTGCAAACTCCTACAACAGCTCATTGGTCAGCAGTCAAAAGGATTTTGAGGTATTTGAAGGGAACTTTGGATCTAGGACTCAAGATTGTTAAGTCTTCATCAAATCTTGTTAGTGCTTTCTCTGATGCAGACTGGGCAGGGTCTGTTGATGACAGGAGATCTACAGGGGGTTTTGCTGACAGGAGATCTACAGGGGGTTTTGCTGTGTTTTTTGGTGATAACTTGATTTCATGGAGTGCAAGGAAGCAAGCCACTGTCTCACGGTCTAGTACTGAAGCAGAGTATAAAGCACTAGCTAATGCAGCAGCTGAAATTATTTGGGTAAGAAAGTTATTAACTGAATTAGGTATTTTACATCCTAATGCTGCAAGACTTTGGTGTGATAATTTGGGTGCAACTTATATGACTGCAAACCCCGTGTTTCATGCTCGGACGAAACACATTGAAGTTGATTATCATTTTGTGCGTGAACAAGTAGCTCAGAAATTGTTGGATATACATTTTGTGAGCTCACAAGATCAGGTTGCTGATGGTTTCACGAAACCAATTTCTCTTCAGCAGTTGATAGGTTTTCGACACAATCTCAATCTTGGTAAGTTGTGATTGAGGGGGAGTGTTAAGATAAGAGTTGTTATCTCATGTATATTCATCTGTAGTTTGTTAAGATAGATAGATAAGGTTGGTTTGTTGTAAACTCACGGGATAAACTTCTGTGATTCAATCTCTTGTAACAGCCACGGTAGAGGCTCTTTCTACCTATATAAATACATGCGAACCCGAGACAAAGGGTATCGCTTCTCCCATTCATTTTACACTGATGATGGATACAGCACCATCGATGGATCATCATCAGCTTGCAATGTGCTTGAGTTCGGCAGCATGCATGAAGTGTGCCACCCAGTTCGGCCTCTCCTAGCCAGTAGCCATGCATGTAAGCTAGCTTTAATTAATTAATCCCGTGAAACAATGGTGCATAATTTCATATCTTGATTGGTCGATAGGTGTAACGCATGGTTCTTCCAGATCAGTTAATTCTGAAACAAAGTATGCATTCTTTGCATCGATGAACACGCCACAAGCCAAAATAACCTGGCCGGCGGTGGCAGTTAGCTAGCTATATAGTACTCCCTCCGTTTCGAAATGTTTGACGTCGTTGACTTTTTAAGCATATATTTGACCGTTAGTCTTATTCAAAAAATTTAAGTAATTATTAATTATTTTCCTATCATTTAATTCATTGTTAAATATATTTTTATGTAGGCATATAATTTTACATATTTCACAAAAGTTTTTGAATAAGACGAACGGTTAAACATGTGCTAAAAAGTCAACGGTGTCAAATATTTCGAAACGGAGGGAGTACTATGATATGTTCCATTACTTCTACCTATGATATCTTCATTTTTCTCAAACGCGCAAAAGGATTGCACGTCAATATATTAGAAGAATAGAATGTTTGTTACACAACGCAATCAGTCAGACCGACTTATGCCAAGAAAGGGGAGAAAAAAAGATAAAATAAAGAAGAGACGAAAGACTACTGTGATGGCCACACACAACTCCAAATAGCTGGGAGGGGGCAAAGCCATTACCCTCCCAGGAGAAGCCCAAAATTAATGATATCAGCTAAAGACCAAAGGTGGCCCTCAGAGATGATGGACTCAAGGACCTCCGAGACCGATGACAATGCAGAGTCGAAAACTCTGGAGTTCCGCTCTTTCCACAGTTGCCAAGAGACTAGGAGGACCATAGAATCGAAACTGGCCCGGAGATGCCCCGGCAAGCAAACCCTAGAAGAAGGCCACCAATCTTGGAGACAGCTACCCCGGGGAGGAGAGAGGGCAGTCCAACCAAGAGGCGACTGCACACGGAGCCAAACTTGCCGCGTGAACACGCAATCGAGGAGGATGTGGTTCGCAGTCTCAAGCTCTTGACCGTAGAAAGGGCAGGCCGAATGACTATCCAAGCCGCGCTTTAGGAGGAGGTCGGCCGTCCAGCAGCGCTGCTGAAATGCAAACCAGAGAAAGAACTTGCATTTAGCAGGGCCCTTCGCGTGCCAGAGAAGATCGGCACAGGCAAAGGAGTGCTAGCCAAAAAAGAAGGCCTGGTACGCTGAACGCGCAGAGTAGCGCTGGTCGCTCGTCCAACGCCAAACAAGACGGTCTCTGACACCCGGCGAGAGCTGAATTCGAAGTGCAGCATCCCATATAAGAAGAAACTGGGAGATGACAGGGACAGTGAGGGCCCCGCGGATGTCCGAAACCCAGGAGTTGTTCGCCAGGCCAGAAGCAACCGTGCGCGAACGGAGGTGCTGTGGCACAACGAAGAGGAGGTCAGGAGCCAAGGAGGCCACTGAGCGGCCTCCATCAATCCAATAGTCAGTCCAGAAGAGCATAGATTCACCATCCCCCGGCACGAAGAAGGTGGACGCCTCGAACATGTCAGAGACAGACTGCTCGACCGGGGCCTTCAAGCCATCCCAATAGGGATGCCCGGAACGCTGAAGCCAAAGCCAGCGAACGCGCAAGGCGAACCCTGCCAACCTAAGGTTAGGAATTCCTAACCCACCGAAGGCCTTAGGACGACAGACATGATATCTTCATTAAAAAAACTGTACATGTGATTCTTGATTTGAACCTTGTTTTGGGTCAATTGTTTAGTTTTTTTTTTGTAAATGGTCAATTATTTAGTTGAACTGTACGCTAACTTTTAGTGCTATAAAAAGAACAGGGATATCCATGTAAAAAGAAGACGACGACGACGACGACTAGGGTAGAGGCCGTGACATTAAACAGGCAAAGATATGGGCCTAGACAGAGGGGTAAATGTGTTCTGGGCCAACTGTGTGTTGACCCGCTACAAGCCTACAATCCATGTCAGCAACGGCCACGCAATTGCAATCAGATTAAGATTATTAGAAGTAATTTGAAACAAAATTAATACTCCCTCCGTATTTTAATCCGTATTTTAATGTATGACGCCGTTGACTTTTTGATAAATGTTTGACATTTCGTCTTATTCAAAAAAATTTATGTAATTATCATTTATTTTATTATGACTTCATTTATCATCAAATATTCTTTAAGCATGACATAAGTATTTTTATATTTGCATAAAAAAAATTAAAAAAAAACGAATGGTCAAACGTTGGTTAAAAAGTCAACGGCGTCATACATTAAAATACGGAGGAAGTAGATTATTATAATCATATTATTCAAATTAGTATAATCTAGTAATCTCCTCCAAAAATATGTTCTTTTTTTATTCTTGGGTGGCTAAAAACCCACGGCCCCTACATACTTCAAAGAAAGTACTCACTTCTATCATTTGTACCTCTTAGCTCTTATCGCCCCTACTCCAGAACAGATCGAGAGTTAGAGAGACCTAGCGAATCATGGCAGCACTCAGACGGGCGTCGCTGTTTAGGCGAACAAAACAGCTAAGGGCTTTATAGACTTTAATCTTTCAAACCTAGTATTTTGTGTCTCCAATAATCTAGAGAGAAACAAATACTTCTTATGTTTCGTATTATATTAGGGCAGTCCCAACCCTCCACCTAGGATGGTTTCTATGGCATTAACTACATTGTTATGTAGGACTTTTACCTTATGTGGCACTATATTAATTAAGAGAGAGAGGAGAGAGGAAGAAACTGGGTCTCATGCAAGATCCAACTTCAACACGAGAACCTATGCACTAGACATTATCAAGTTTTACATCGGGAGAGAATAATATCTTCATAATAGATGAAGAATAAATATGATTGGTAGAGAAGAGAGATGATGTATTTATTAATGGCTCACTTTAAGAAATCATGGGTTGTGGAGTGTAGTTTCTATTATGATGTCTTATTGACATGGCACCATAAATACTGCTTATGGACACTATGGGTTGGGACTACCCTAAATCGTTTTGACTTTTTTTCTAGTCAAACTTTTTTACGTTTGACTAAGTTTATAGACAAATATAGTAGTAATTTTAATACAAAACAAATATATTATGGAAATATATTCAATGAAACTAATTTAATGTTTAAAATGTTACTTTTTTTATAAACTTAATCAAACTTAACCAAGATTGACTAAAAAAAATCAAAATAATTTATAATATAAAATGGAGAGAGTAGCTTATACTACTACTCCATAATGTAAAGCGGAAGTAGTAATGACTCAATAATCTAGATTACTAAAACAAACGGACCTAAATAGAGAAAATGGATAATATGTCACTCTCTAGCTTGGGTTCGGATGAAATGACACTCAATATAATGCACCGGATAAACTGCCACCAGGGGCGGACGCAAGACAAAAATGGACTGGGGGCATCTATATGAGAGTTATCCAAGGTTTAGAACATACACACCATTTTACTTCATAGTATACTCCATGTATATATTGTTTTAGACTATTTTGATTCATCATGTCCACAGAAAAGGTTGTCACCGATGCACAAGTGAGAAAATGAACTGAAATTATGAGAGCGGGGGTCCTTTTTCCCGGGTATAGTGGAGACCCATATGTCATACATCTAAAGGGTATATTTGCGAGTTAAAATTTGACTGGGGTCCTAGGACCCCACTGCCTATATAGTGGATCCGCCCCTGACTGCCACTCAATACATTTACCGGATGAAATACCACATTGGAGATTTTTATGCCCAAAATATCCCTGGAGAGAGAGGGAGAGGGAAATGCCACATTGGAGATTTTTATGCCCAAAATGTCCTTGGAGAGAGAGGGAGAGGGGAGGGCTGGCCGGAGGGTGCCGGAGGCCTCGCCAGGCAACGGCGACGGCTGGCGGGGACGACGGGGGAGGAGGACAGGGCGGAAGAAGAGGCGACTGCAGTGGAGCCTCACAGGGCCGGTCCTATGATTTTGAGTGCCCTAGGCGAACTTATCGTGATGGGCCCTCTAAACTATATAAAAAATTTTGTGATATATATAAACGCTAATTTTACTTGCAAAACGAAAATAAATACATCCATATATTAAATTTAACATGACTGGTAATTATTGAGAAATAAAGTCGACCAAAATAATACCTTAGAACTAATATCATTACCTTAGTGAAAAATAGAACCCCATCATATTCATTGCTTCTTATGAAAAGATACTTCTTTGGATATTTCTTGATGCAAAATTATCAAGAACGGTATTAAGATCAATAGTGTCCAAGATATCATTCTCAATAGAGCACATAACCAAGCCATTTAACCTTTCTTGCGACATAGTTGATCTCAAATAGTTCTTCAACAACCTCAATTTTGATAAACTTTTTTCAGCTGAAGCTACCGTCATAGGTACAGTTAAGAGAATTCGATAGGCAACTGAAACATTTAGATAGCAATCTGTATCCATAACAGACTTCAGAATCTCAGGCGCGGACATCGAAGATTCTGAATAAAAATCATTGATCTAAACATTGGATGAGTTCTCATGAGTAAGGGCCCCTTTGAATTGCAAGGTAGAAAAAACAGAGGAATAGGAAAAACACAGGATTCTGGCAGGAATTGAAGTGTAAAACAGAGGATTGCAAAACACATGAAAAAAAACAGGAATGGTCGTTTGATTGGAGCGCAGGAAAAACATAGGAATCGGATGAGAGAGATAGACTCAAAGGAAATTTTCCAAGAGGTTGGAGCTCTTGCTAAATTTCCTCCAAAATTCACATGTAATGTGCCATTCCATAGGAATTTCATAGGATTTGGAGAGCTTCAATCATTTGAATCAAAGGGCCAAATAGGATATTTTTCTATAGGATTTGAATTCTATGAAATTCCTACATGAATCCTTTGATTCAAAGGGGCCCTAAATGTTTTCGCAAAAATCTTGCAGTGCGACCAAAGATCTACTTCATCGAAGGATTTTAAATTTTCAGAGTTGGCCCCCCACCATCATGGGCCCCCGGTGGTCGCCTCGGCTGCATAGGGCCAGGGCCGGCCCTGGAGCCTCAGACCGTCGTCCCCGTTGTCGCTCGGGCGATGCTGCTCGCCTCGCCATCCTCCTCCCTCCGCGTCGCCTCCTCCTCCCCCTGCTCCCCGCTGCTGCCACCTCCCGACGAACGTGCGGGTAGGCGTGCTCGCTGCCCGTCCTCCTTCCACACGTCATCGCCTCTCCTCCCTCCCCTGTCGTCCACGCCGGCCACCGCTCGGCAAGGCCTATCCTCCTCCCCCGTCGTCGCCGCCCCGTCCTCCTCTCCCCGTCGTCAATGCTGGCCGCCTCCATCGCTGCCACCCGGGAAGGCCTCCGGCGTCGCCCGGCCGGCACTCCCCTCTCCCTCTCTCTCCATGGATATTTTGGGCATAAAAATCTTCAAAGTGGCATTTCAATTTTCATCCGGTAGATAATATATTGAGTAGTATTTTATCCTGTGCATGGTATTAAGTGGCATTTCATCCGGCATATCGTCCGTTTTCTCGACCTACTAGTAAATATGACGGCGGTTGGCCGCTCGTCTTCCCCAAATGAAACGGGGCCGTGGCTGCCGTGCCGCGCCGGGAGACGACGGAGGTGGTGTACGGATACATACGGCTCATCGAGCGAACGAGGGCAGCCGCTCGAGGAGGGCGGAGGCCAGTGGCTCCTCAGTGCTCCGCGCCCCGATTCGTGGTGCCCTTGGCGATGGCGGAGGCGGCGGCGTTACGGAGATAGAGATTGATCTCTGCTGAGAGATCCGATTAGCAGCTACTCCCCATCGCCTCTGCACCCGAATTCATCCTGCCCTCTGCCTGGTACGAGCTATTCATCCCATTTTCTGTGTCGCGAATAGCACTCAACTGATTTTTAGTCCTACATGTTTTCTTGTGCTTGATTTGATTGGATGGTTGGTAGTTTTGATTAATCAGTTCCAATGGCCAAACCTCACCTCACTAGTACTCCACAGCTAGAAGAGCAGTTATTCAAATTCAACACTGCAATATACAAGGTTATCTTGCTCATAAGCCCAAAGCAGAACAAAATCCAACAGAGACTCTGCACTGGAATGCTGCATGATCCTACCATTATGCTATAACCACATCTAAACCATCTTTTAATACCAAGCCATACTTATTACTCACTGTAACTACATCTTTATGATCTTTGTCACACCAGCTAGCAGTATCTGAATGTTCTATTTATATTGTTGAGGAACAGCCAAGAAAGGTTTGAAGGTTAACATGAGCCCAATGACCTCGGTCAGATTCAGTAGAAGAAATACCATCTGGTCACCTGCACAACGTTGAATTTACAATTTATATGATCAAATAAACATTACAAAGCACCGATTTATACATACCTAAGAGCAGGTACAATAGCAGACTATAAACCAGCTATAAACACATGTGGAGGAGATAAAAGAGGAAAGAGAGAAGAGAAGCGGGCTGCAACACGGACTCCTGTGTGTATGACAGGTGGGACCAAATATTAATAGTGCAGTATATACTTGTAGGTAACTATTTTATGAATTGGCTATCAAATTGATTGTAGATAATTTGGATTTACTAGTTGGCTATACTATTAAACTTGCTCTAATTTAAAGTATTGTAGTAAATGGTTGTCACACACAGTTGATGGTTCCTAAAAATTCATTGGAGTATTTAGTTATTTACCTGGAAAAAATGCCACATGTTGTCTCTTTTGTGCCCAAGAAAATCTGCAACCACAGGTTTTGAACAGTCAGTCCTTTTCTTTCTTCAAACGGGTTTACAGTTTCGTAAGGACATGTTCATCTTTAGGCTTCAGGCAACAACTATTCACTAAATTGGGAAGGGCGAACTAATCACCAACATTTTCATGATTACAGTTTTTTTTTCTGCTCTATTCATTGAAATTGGTAAAATCTAAATGTAGGTTTGTTCAAAAAAAAATCCCTCTAGTCTTTCTGCAAATTGCAAACTGACAATTATGTCAGCCAGAAATCTACTGTTCAATCTTGGAAAGTGATACTGAGTCTAGTAGCTTTGTTGAGTTGTTTGTTTATAACTAGGAGTTGTAGACAGCAACATTTGTACTTACATAACTCCTGCCCCAGCCGGAGCAATAGCCTTGAACAAGGACATGGCTGTTGTGGCTATTCCATTTGCAGCACCCCGTTGCCCTTGTGGCTGTCAAAACGATGCAATTTTCAAAAATTAAATTTATTTGATATTAGTGTATCAGAGAAATTTCTTTTCTTTTTGAGCCTATCAGACAACAGTCGATTGAGATAAGTTCGACAAGTACCACTGCTTTGTTTTGCAGAAGAGAGGTGCCCGTAATTATAGTTATCTGATCAACATTACAAAATATCAGTATCTTGATATCTTCAAATATGCCATGTGAAAAATAAATAAACTAAATTATCTAGCAATTTGCAGTGAAGTGCTAACTAATTTTATATGGGTTAAATTTCAGAACTGTAAGCTCATGGATATTTTTTTCTCAACCTCTCTTTTGAACTAAAAAATTGGTATTTATTTTCACATAGTCTCTCTGAACAATTGTGCAATATTACCTTTGCTATGAAATTTTCGTGGTGTTGCAGTATTAGTTTTCCATGCCTCCATGAGTGGCACAACCAAAATGTTTGTTAAAAAGTACCTAAGAATTTGTACTTCTATAATTTTTTATTAAAAAAAATCCTAAGTTCATAAAGTACTTACAGCAAGAACACTTTTGATCATTGCTGCACTATAGAGGGCAACACCAAGTCTTATTCCTGATAAGTGTGTCATAAAGGGATAAGCAGCAATAATTGGTACAGATAGTGCCTGCAATGCTAAAGGTCAGCTGATAAAAGCAAAGTAGTAACCAGCAATATTTTGAACTCTTTTCTTTTAAAACTCACAGTTACCAATAACAAGTAAACTGTAAAAATTATATAAGAAATACTGAAATTTAGTAACTCACCGCTGAAATGCGGGTTGAGTGGATAGGTCCAAGAATTTTATCAACCCAACCGTAGATAAAAAGCTGATATACAAGAAGGCTGGCACCTACAATGTAACAAAGGAGATGTTTATCTTCCGAACCAAGATGTTAGAGCTCAACATTAAATGCAAACACCCTGATCCTGTGATTAAGGAATTGAATGTGTTTAAAATTTGCAGGAAAGAAATTGATTGAATTTGACTTACCTGCCACTGCAAGAACTTGCCCAACATCTTTAGATGAAAAGCTGAGTCCACCATATTTTCTATCACTTACAGTCCACAGAGAAAATATCTGATGTTAAAAAAACATAATGTTTAGAAAATTACATTTCCACATAGCATATAGATTCTTTCATGACTACACACTTTTATTTAAAATCATAAAATAGATCAATACTTTATAAACTAAAATGGAACTAATCTGCTATACATAGGTATGGTATTATGGAACTTACAGAGATATATGATTAAACAGAAAAACAAATATTGACATGGATACATATGAAACGGTTATTACAGCAAATGCATTTCAGCTTATTTTTGGAGCAAGAAATATGAATATCCATCCTTATTGAGAAAAGCATGACAACTATTTGATATAGAGACTTTATATTTGGTGTGCATAATTATTTATATTCTTACATAGATATTGAGCAGTCAATATATAATAATAATAATAATAATAATAATAATAATAATAATAATAATAATAATAATAATAATTTCTTATCACATTAGTAACTGTAACTTTTTTTTTTGCGGGGAACATTAGTAACTGTAACTAACTACCTCACTATATGCTGTGTCATGAAGGGAGAACACACAATATGTGACAATAGATGACATCAATGGCCAATTTCTGAATAAGCTTTTCTGATGTGATTCTGCACTTTCTTGAGTAGTAGAAGCTTCAGCTGTCTCCACTCCCACTTCAAGGCCTTTATGCTTATGTAGGGTCTCCTGTTTAGTTGACCAAAGAAATATGCAGTCATAAAAAATGATAACAGAGATAAAGTAATGTGCAAGGTAAAAAGGGTTGGTAGACCAGGCACATGGATCATGCAGTTAGTTTGGATATTCTTTTTGTCATCCAACATGACAGACTTATTTAGAAATAGGTCATAACAAAATTCTTGCAGATAGAAATATAATATATAATCTTAATAATACAGCTTAACAAATAGTAGGTAATACATACCGGTAGCCATATACAGCTTAGGAGGACCAAGAGAGCAAAAAGTGATATACAAAGGCAGGGTAGAAGATATGGAAATCTGCATAATTTGCGATCACACATTCACAATTGCAAACTATCTCATTGAACATGAAGAACCGGTTTTTAATAGAAAATACCTCCCAAATATTGACTTCTCATGAAAAATATGAGGATATTGTTTGACAGGCTGGTAGTAAGAAAGAGAAAGAGGCAAGTATAAATATTCATTTTGATCGATCAATGACGAAAGAAGGAAAATGTATCTATGAACCCGAATAATATAATGTAATATTACCTGTGCGAGGTATCCCCCAGTTGCTGGGCCAACTACAAGACCTATCCCCCATGCTGTGCTCACCTAAAATTTAGATGACATGGATGAAACAGAGTTCTTACATCGTATATATAGATGCAATTTGCTATTTATAGATTTGTAATTTACAATTGATAGGCCCAAAGGTTGATGTTCAGCTCGGCAAACTTCGATAGAGTACGCCTGCAGCCATAAGTAATAGAAAAAATAATTGAGTAAATGTTTGATGGAATAAGAATACCAATCGATATTGACACCACATCCTTCATTTGTCCCCAACAAACTTCTTTCACATTTCAAAGTATCTTAATGTCTCCTAAAAAGGTACCTTTATTGGTGCAAGCAATCCATTCAGAGCACCAAGAAGAAATCTTGTGGTAACAGCCATCCAGTACTTCACACTTAATCCAAACAAAGTATTGAGCACAATGCTGGAAGTATAGATTCAAAGACAGGTTAAAAATTGTTTAGCAGATGGAACAGACTACAAAGTAAATGCCATATGCCATGGATACATTCCTGTCAATATTTTAGGAAAGGTACCATAGTGCTTACACTGCAAAAATGGAAAAGATAATGACAGGCTTACGGCCAATACGATCTGCCACCATACCCCACAAGATCGATGCGAAACCACGACCGATCATATATGATGCGCCTGCAGCAGAAATATATCATGTAAACGTTACTGCATTTTTGACGTAGTTGTGAAGAAGTGTTCAAAATAATTTGTTACTCAGTGACAAATTATTTTTCAGAAATGTTATACCAAGAAATCCAGCATAGAATCCAATATCTTCCTCTGTCCGAGCAACATGCAAGTCTCTTATCTGCTCTAGAGAAGAGAATGGATCGAGTACCTTTTGTAAAAAATATATTTTTCATGAAATTAGATGGAATGCATGGAAACTAAACTTACCATGAAGTACAGGAAGGGGAACAAGGAAGAGATTGGCAGAGCTGAAAATTTAAGGGGAGAGACAGACAAGGCTACTAATTAAAAACCAGTAGAATAAGATAAGACCAAGAGGAGATTATGATAAACATCAAACTAAGTTGACTCTGCATGTATATGTGTGTTCAATTCATACAGGAGGCGAGGGTGGTGATGGCAACGAAGAGGAACTCCCTGTAGGGAATGCCCTTGTGCTCCTCCTTCCTCTGCTCCATGGCGCAGCCGGGGCAGCCATCGTGGTACACCTTGGTCGCCGGCGGCTCAGCCATCAACGGCGACGCTCTCAATGGAGTTGACAAGCACGTATGCAGAGTGTGATGATGAGCTAGCTAACTTAGCCAAGGCGAAGAGGAGTTGTCAGGAGAAGGCAACTGCAACCAGGAGCGCTCAGGACGACGAGGTAAGAGGTGGAGGAGGAAGAAGATGATGTGGTGGTGGAGATTGGCGAATGCAAACGGTGGCGAGAGAGACATCCAGGGGAGTGGGTCAAGGCGTATTAATGGATGGCTGCTACTGCTGGTGGTTTTGTCTCTTGGTACGCGTGCCACATCAGTACCAAGGGGGGGGGGGGTGCAGAGAAGAGAAACACAAGGACGATCTTGTTCGTTCGTGCGTGTGAACTGCGATGTGCAGTGCAGCTGCAGTGGCAAAGATGTATCTATCCGTGGTGGACAAAGGCCCTGTTCTGTTAGCACAAGATCGAGCCGGCTGCCGTGCAGGTGGCAGTGCAGATGGACGCGACGGTCTACCTGTTAATTGCTGATGATTGATTGTTTGCCTGCTTCTGCCGTGCAAACAATCACGTGGGTCCTACATGCCATTGAGATACGGGTGGCATATCTTAAATTTTACAAATATACGTGCCAGTGAAGTGAAGGTACGTCAATGCGACTTATATGCTCATCCATGCAGCAATTATATGATTGAACAATCCATTTGTATGGGATTAATTAGCTGGATGATGTATTCCATGTCCATTTCGACGCATGCAGCATGCTATTTAGGGGTGGGTAGAAAAAGACCGAGACCGAGATCAAAAAGACCGAGATCGAGAAATTCGGCCCTAGGCAGTAAAAGACCGAATTTTGTTCGGTCAATTCGGTTAGTTTCCTCGGGTAACCGAATAGACCGAATTATCAAAAATGTCTAAATGCAACCTACAATCCACTATGTTTAATAGGATTAAACTCTAATTTTCACATCCCTACTTCTTCTAGGCATGCAACCTAATAAGAGTCTTTACTCATAAGTGCTTACGAACTTTTTTTTTGTGATTTTTGTGTTGAAAATTTCCATTATTTCTTTGCATATATGAAAATGTTGTTGAATTTCGGTTAGGACCGAGACCGAAAAGACAAAGACCGAATTTGTCGGTCCTAACATTTTTGCGCTGAAATTTGTTCTTCACTTTTCAAAGACCGAAAAAATCAAAAGACCGAAGATCGAGACCGAAATTTTTGGTTAGACCGAATGCGCACCCCTAATGCTATTATGTACTCCCTCCGGTAAGGCAGTACTTCCTCCGTTTCATATTTTGTATGTATGTATGTATGTATGTATGTAACGGAGGAAGTAACAAATATTTAACCTTTAAGACTAGGTTTAATCAAACTTCTAAAACTTTGGGCATAGTAGTTTTTTAAATGCTTAGTTTTTTTTAAAAAAATAATTGGTACTAAATTCGTATGAAAAGCATTATCATATAAAATTATAAACTTGAAACATTTATAAACTTACTCCAACATAAAATCGATTGTTAATGTTTTAAAAGTTTAACCGAATCTTGTTTTAAACGTGAAATATATGTGATCGGAGCGAGTAAATTTCTTTACATTTTTTCTATGACTTTTACGGCCAAAACTTTTTGTTGTTACTAATTACTATAGCTAGGGTCACCAATTTTATTTTCGAAGCTTATAGTAAAATCTAAGCTTCAAAATTCTCTGCTTAGAGACTCATACGGTAAAATTCACTCGCTTGTTATATTTCTCTGGTGTACCTATCACAAACAGTTTGCTGACTCAGAATCCTAGGTACCACAGGCACAGATGATTGTAGTTCCAAACCATTTGAGATAGCGATTAATTTCTTTTGCATATTTGTCAACATACGGTTAAAAACAGTATCAATGATCATAACACTTACCTCTATCTCTATCTCTATCTCTGTCTCTGTCTCTATATCCTTTCCTTCCTCTCCTTGTCTCTGATGAAGAGAGTGTCTATCACGATCTTCATTATGATGTCTATCAGGATCTTCATTATGGTAGTAGCTGTGCTTATTCCTCCTTGATCTTATCCCTTTTTTGACTGACTTGATTATTACACCATTTGAAACTGGTCTAGTGATAATTTACCCAAGAACAACTATTACAAGGTCCATGTTATTTTCAACGGAATGGAGCTCTAAACCTCCTATATTTGTTCGTGAGTAAAATACATTGCCGGTCAGTAAATTTGGGGCGTGGCACCACATAGGTCCACGATCTTCTAAATCCGACATTTAGGTCTATAGTCTTGTTTTAATAAACAATCATAGGTCCAAAGCATGTATGACTGGGTTGACCACCGATGTGGCTATCCAGCGTGGCCGCAACTTTGCAGCTTGCCTCCTCAGGCTCGGTTGACCCACTTCTCCCCCCAAATAACCACTGAACCCCTCAGTCCAACCCGTGCCCACCGCTCCCATCTCACTCAAAACCCCTCGTGTAGCGCTGCGATGACTCTGAGGGCGGCACTCGCGATCGTCAGTACTCTATGGTGGCTGGAGACGCGACCGTAATTAGCATGTGTCGCTGCAGTAAGTTCTACGATGTTCTTCTTGCGGCAGCAAGGGCACAGAATCAGCAGGAGATCATGCTTCTTACTCTGAGCACTTGAAGATGACGCATTGCTTCGAGTAGCCATGGCCTCCCCTATTGACGCACTTCATGAAGCCCCCCTGCCTCCTCCTGTGCTGACACCACCCTACCCACATCCCTCCTCGTCACTGCGCTAGCCCTATCACTATGTCGCTGCCGCTACGATACAACGTTCCCTGAATCAAAACAATACATAACAAAGATATTTGGGGGAGAAGTGGGTTGACCGGGTGGGGAGAGAGCAAACTGCAAAGTTGCGACCACACTAGACAGCCATGTCGGTGGTCAACCTAGTCAGATGGGCTTTTAGACCATGATGGTTCATTGAAATAGGATCATGGACCCACATGTCAGATTGACAATATCGTGGATCTAAGTGACACCAGTAGCGGATCTAGAAAATATTTTAGAGCCCGAGTAAACTTCATTATAGCTAGTATTTACTACATATATTCTATTTCAAATTTTCTAATTACATGAAATTTTAATGGATTTAATGCCGATGAGCCCGGGCGGCTGCCCATTGTCGCCGGGTGGTAGCTCTGCCACTGAGTGACACCACGTCCCAAGGATCGGTGGTGTACTTTACACTTTGTTAGTCTACAATGCTGCCATATGTAATGTTTCCAGTATAGAATATCAAGGAGACTTTAAACACTCACCAGGTAGAAAGCTAGCTAGGAGAGTTCTCCTTTTCTTTCTTTCCTTCCTTCTTTGTCAGTACTATCTAGCTTCCAGTGTTAGTCTAGCTAGGAGACAGAAAAATCAGTTTGCTCACTGTTTCACGGTGTAGTACAAATGATTACTTGTTAGAGTAGGTACAATAATCCTATGTAAACAGGCTGTAGCAATAAACAAGTTATATTTGTGTTGAGATGGAAGAGAGAGAAATATGGGCACTTATTTTATCGCTAGCTCTAAGAGCAAGGGTAATAATACAGCTGACTTATTGGCTGTAAGGTTCTTTGCAGCCTTCTCTCAGCCCACCCATATTATAGTTAGCTCTTTACAATTAATACAGGGTCCACTTGTCTCTCTCACAGAGTTTCTTGGTTCTTGTGCCAAGTCGGCTGTAAGTTTACAGCCTGCTTCTCCTCTCTCTCCTCTCTTTTCTCCTCCACCTCAGTATTTAGTCGTCTTACAGCCTCCTATTATACTTGCTCTAACACATGCTCCCATGCATACTGTGGGGTCCACTAATGCTCAGCCTATGAGTGACCAGCAAGCCTTCGGGGGTGTTTAGATTAAGGGTTGTAAATTTTTGGTGTGTCACATCGGGTATTATATGGGGTGTCGCATGGGTGTTCAGGCACTAATAAAAAAACTAATTATATAATCCGTCGGTAAACCACGAGACGAATTTATTAAACCTAATTAATCACTTATTAACAAATGTTTATTGTAGCACCACATTGTCAAATCATGGAGCAATTAGGCTTAAAAGATTCGTCTCGCAAATTAGTCGCAATATGTGTAATTAGTTCTTTTTAGCCTATATTTAATACTTTATGCAGATGTTCAAACGTTCGATGTGATATGGTGTAAATTTTGATTGGGTGGGATCTAAACACCCCGTCCTGCTAGTGTAAAAGTTGCCCATTCAATTAAAATATAATTTTGATAGTTGTGCAAAGATAGCAGGAGTACCAATAACAAATCTACTCTTCACTTACTTTTTTTTTTGGTGACGTGGATTCTTTTGGAGCAAACAGTCAGCTCCACTATTAAACTTGCTCTTAAGTTAGCCAGAGTGCAGTAGTTGCAGTCTGCATAAACCAATCATTCTCTTCTAATTTGGGCCATATTCAGGAATGAGGAATACATAGTACGCGACTGCGACAGTGTGTGCATGATCACTGGTCACCACTCACCAGTTCTCACCTTTACATCAAGGAGAGAAACTTAAAGTTCCTATCGATTTTGAGGGCCATGCGATTATGCGAACCATGCAATCAGAAGATGGTGACCTTACACGAATATGCAATAATGCAAAGCAATCTGAAGATGGTGACTGGCCTTTTACAGAGGTGCACAAGCCTGAAGACCAATCAAGCTCAACATTCTCATCGTCAGCCCAGCCGCCTAGCTTTTTTATTTTGGCCCGAAAATTGGTTTAGCTTTCCTTCGGTTCCTTCAGGCTTCAGTCCGGACAACTAACCTGTCAGCCTAGTCATTCATCAAGTCATAATCCAGAAAAAAACAGTACAGATATCTGATGACAGTAGTACTACCTTAGATTTCTGTTTTGTCAGTATGTTGATCATTGTCTCGAGATGCAATTAGTACACCACGATGACAAATAATTGGGCAATATGAGTCCAACGAGCTTCACCAAATTAAGCAATCAAGAACATCACCTGCAGGTTTCTAGAACACCAAACTGGAACAAGCCCCCCTCCCTGAATCTCTGATTATATTAATCAGGATGCTGAAAACGCAGCGCATTTGAGGCTTGCATCAGCCACGCGTGCACTGGGCAGAGTCGTGCATTGCATGCTGCAGACTAGCTTGGCAACGCCGGCGGCGAGCCACGAGCAGCGGCGTGCGTCCCGTCCCTCTCCCTCCCGGCGAGGATTTCATGTCAGATTCTGACGCCCGAGGAGGTCAGGCCACGCGCCGGCGTGCCGCCTGACATGGACGAGTTCGTCAAGAGGGCATGGGACCGCGCGCCTCTCCCTCGCCGCCGTTCACGGCGGTTCATCGCCGGCGCATCCCCGCGGTGGCGGGAAGGAAAGCCTGAACTGGTAATAAACTTTCTCTGCGGCCCAAGGTTAGCGTGGGCCGAATCGGGAGCTAGGCCCACAAAACAAGCAACGCGATGCGGCCCAATCCAGTGAGTCTCGGATGTTTTTGCAAAAGAACCCCTGCTTTGGATCGCGATAGGGGTTATTTTCAATTTACCCCTTATTTATTTAGGATCGCTAGCTATCAACAGTAGCGATCCTGATTTTTTGCATTTTAGCCCCTGTTTTGAGTGGCTCATCGCGTTTCGCTCTCGCCTCCGGCGGCGCCCGCCGCCGGCATCGCCGTGGGAGCCCCGCCCAACCATGCTCCTCTTCTCCGCGGGAAGAGAAAGGCTCCTAGATCACTGCGAGAGCTGCCCCCAACCCAATCATCGCCGCTGGCCGCTGCAGCCGGAGAGGGGGGGGGGGGGGGAAGGACGGGAGGTTTCCGGCGAGAAGCAAGCGCGCTACGTCTACGCGCGGTTAGTCCCGCCGTATCTCCTCCTTGAAGGTGAGCTCCGACGCCAAGGCAGCTAGCTGCTTTGCTGCTGGCTCCTGGGTCCAGGCTGCTGAAGCTGAACAGAACACCGTCATGGCCCCGGCAGCGGCGATGCAATCCGAAGATGATGATGACTGGCTTTTGAGTTTTGACAGAGGTGCGTAAGCATTATGATGAGTTAACCTCCCATTGTCTAATCAATCAGTCTCATCATTACCCGCCTGATTTCTTCTTGTCTTCAGTTCCTTCAGGCTAAACTTAACTGTCAACTACTAAGCTGTCAGCCTAGTCAAGTAGGAGTAGTGACCTCAAAAAGGGGAAATGTTGACATCTGAGAACATGAACTACCTTAAAATGTTGTTCTGTTTAAAAAGTAATCATTGTGACAAGATGCAACTAATACACCATGATGACAAAATTGGACATGTCATGCTGACTGCAGCCAGATTCATCATTCAAGGACTTCCATTTCTGTGAGCAGACAAGCATGCCACATATTTAAGCTATGCCTCATTACTCAGCCCATTAGCAAGTGTTAAGTATTATTACTGTTTCAAATTTATTATTGATAAGAAACAATTCCTCTGCACTTGGCTAACTACACTCATCTGATGCCTCAGGTAACACCATAAAAGGCTCAAAAGTAAATATGAGTCCAATGAGCTCCACAAAGTTCAGCATCAAGAACACCACTTGATCACCTACAGGTTTCAAGAAAGCCAAACTGGATCAGCCTTTCCTTTTTCTTTTTCCTGATTACATGTTCTTTTAGTACAATTAGTCCAGGCAAACCCCTTGTTAACGAAATAAGATAGGACAAGGGTATGTAATGTATGGTCGACTGAAAGATATGGTAGTTTACTAGGCCAAACAAATTGAAAGACAAGGGAGGGAAGGGGTGTTCTTTCGGCCAACCTGGCTAATTAAAAGACGAGGCAAGATATAGGCGTATAGCGCAGTGCAGTTCAGATAAATAGCTCACCTGGAAAGAAGAGGGCATCCTGACGTTTTTGCGCCCACGAGAATCTGAATTGAAAATTGAGTATTGATCACTAAAATCTAAATCATTTATCTCAATCATTTAAGAAACATTATGTCTCGATCATTAATTGTATTTATGAGAAAAGTGTTAAGAGGTGGTACTCACAGAACACCTGCCCCTACTGGAGCAATCGCCTTGAAAAATGACATAGCTGTTGTTGATACACCATTTGCAGTGCCTCTATGTTCTTGAAGCTGATATTGAATTTCAAAGTCAATAAATAATTTAGCTTATTTACGTGAACACAGTATCAGAACACATGCATTCACTTGATTTTTATGCATACCACAGCATTGTTCTGTAAAAGGCAAATTCCTGTGCTTATAGTAATCTGCACACGTTGTACAAAACAAACATTAGAGATAAAGACTTGGATATTAATGGAAGTATAATAAAGCCCCTATTTTAGTTGTTACTCTTAAATCCCTGAAAATAGTACTCTATGAAATAACCCAGGCTTGTCTTCCCCAAGTAGTTACAGTTGAATTTGTCATATTGTAGACTGAGTTAGATTTTCATAATCTGCATTCTGCAGTGCAACACATCTTCTTTTTTGTACATTATTACTTTTGAAATATTACTGCTGTACCTATTAGCTAACAAATGGTGTGGTTGGATACACGTGTAGATACTTAAAATTTGAAGGAAGAGCTTTGAAATTGCTTACTGCAAGAGCACTTTTCATCATTGCCGCTGAATAAAAAGCTAAGGAAAGTTCCGCGCCAGATAGGTATGTCATAAAAGGATAAGTAGAAAGAATAAGTATAGATAGAGCCTGCAATTTCAGTTAAATATGAGTGATGACCATGAAATGATTATTTATATTTCTTTTGAAGTCGTGATAGGAGACTACTCACAGAAGCAATTCGTAATGAAATGATTGGTCCAAGAAACTTATGAACCCAGTGGTAAATAATAAGCTGATATGCTAGAAGACTAGCACCTGAAACGAAGAGACATGAAGTACAATTATTTAACAACAAATTTATGCAGCTATGTGAGAACATGAATCTTTAAAGTCTGATGAATAGTTCAGAATATATATATAAATTATGTATGTTGGGGGAAAGATGGCAATATACCTGCAACAGCAAGAACCTGACCAATATCCTCAGATGAAAAGCTAAGGCCACCATATTTTCTATCACTCACAGCCCACAAGGATAATATCTAGCATAAATATGCTAATGGTATTAATCTTTTTAGAACCCCTTAAGTTATGTGAATATCAAAGCTGTGTGTGAATAGTTTAGCAAGTATGTAGATAATAATTTTTGAAGCATGAGAAATAAACTGAGTGGCATCTAGATAGATTAACGTGACCTTCTGACTGGTAACAAGCAAAGGCGTAGAAAACATGGTTCTTTACCTCACTGTATGCTGTGTCATGAAGACCAAAAAAACAATATGAAATCATAGTAGACATCCATGGCCGATTCTGGAACAAGCTCTTCTTACGAGGTGAATCCCAATAAGCCTGCTGTAATGGCAATTCTTTGATTCTTTTGATGTCCTTATCAGGAGATTTATGTTTATGTATAGTCTCCTGCCAGATACATTTTTCAAACAAAACCACATTAATAGTAACACTAGAAAAACAGTTCTAAAAAAATTAATCCAATATTTTTTTTGTTTTGTGAAATTAACTAGACCATAGAAAAGGGCTAAGTAACGAGCATTTAGTGCTAGAATTCGCTTAAGAATTATTGGGGAAATGGCATCTAAGTGAAACTTTACGTACCGGAAGCCAAATACAACTTATCAGAACAATAGCAGCAAACAATGATACACCAAGGCAAGGTAAGAGATACGGGAATCTGCAAAATGTAATGAAATTAGATATGGGTATTTAGTAGTTACAACACTGACTGCAAGCAATCTGGGCTTATATCTTGCTCTTGTATCAGTGTATGACATACCTCCCAAAAACTGACTCCTTAGAAAATACATGTGGATATTTTTCAACAGGCTGAGAAGGAAGCAGAACGATGTAAGAAACCGAATATTAGCTTCTTTTCTTCTTTTTCCATTTTGAAATTAGTACCTGTGCAAGGTAGCCTCCAAGAGCTGGACCAACAACGAGACCCAAACCCCATGCTGTGTTAACCTATGATCAAAGTAAATCATAACAGCTTTATAGCAGTGCATATTGAAAGGATTGTGGAACACAATGGGGGCAAACAAGAGAATTGCTTGGCATTACAATGGAGAGTCCAAGAGCTTGATGTTCAGTTTGGCAAACTTCAATAGAATAAGCCTGTAATGCTTGATAAATACTATGTTAGGAAAGCTCCCTCCTAGGCACATGAATAATTTCATACAACTTCATGCTGAAATTGTCACTTGAAAGACTTTTAGTTACCTTTATTGGCGCAAGTAAACCATTTAGAGCACCTAGAACAAACCTTGTAGTAAGTGCCATCCAATACTTTGTACTTAGCCCAAATAATGTGTTAAATATGACCCTACAGTACACACATGGAAATCTAAGTACTACCCTAAAATGACTGATAGAAATGCTGTTGTAGCTGGACTGAATTGACTTACACAGACAATATTGAAAACACAATGACAGGTTTCCTTCCTATACGATCTGCCACAACTCCCCAAAATATCGCGGCAAAGGATCTACCAACCATGTACGAAGCACCTTCATTTCAAAACATCAATGGATAGGTGTACCGGCGTACACACGTTTAAATTACATTTCTCACTGGTCACCGTAGCCATTTTTATAAATATTTTGAATTGGTTTGGAAAAAAAATTACCAAGAAATCCAGCATAATACCCAATGTCCTCCTCTGTTTGTGCTACTTGCAGGTCCCTTACCTATGAAAACAGAGATGATTGAATAAGCCAGAGTATTCAATATGCGAAAAGGGGATCACTGAGATGCAACTTGAATGAACCAGTAGAGATCTTGATAAAGAGAACTACGGGGCAGGCACTCCCGTTATATATGCTACATAGATCTGAAGATGATGGTTTGACGTACAAACTGAAATCGTGTCAGAAATTCAAGGAAGGCTATGAGTTTTTCTTTTAGACAAAGGACCAATGAGTCCAGCTATACAAAGCAAAACGGTGAAGGCTACAGTTGGAATATCTCATGAGATCCAAGTTGCAACCAAGTGGTAAGGTATAATGGTTAGGGAGAAATGTGTGAACTGGGACATGCATTCGAAATGATCCAGGGTTCAGAGATTAATTAGGAATGATGCAAAGCAGTGTCCTTCAAGTTAGGTAAACGTCTTTGTGCGACGCAGGTGATACTGTAGCTCAAGACGCATGATGAAATAATTAGATGGAGAAGTGAATACATACTTACCATGAAGTAGAGGAAGGGGAAGAGGCACGTGATTGGTAAAGCTGCAATATTTAAAGGACAGAGGAAGCAATAAATCAGAAACGAGATGTGCAGCTTGCAGCATGAAGGGAACAAACACAAGAATCCTGTTATTCACGACAAGAAAGCATGTGCTTGCTCCTGCTGCTGTTTGTGGTTAGTTACGCTATTGATCTCCAATATTAATATGATATGTATACTGATAGTACATAATTGCATAGGTGCATAGTGCTGGAACAGATCTCAGATAGACAGATACTACTTGCTATCCTGAACAAATTTTACATGCATGTTTGAGCTTCAATTCAAGCGGCTCCACAAGTACTCCTATATATATAGGGTTAATTGGATCATGCCATTATATATTTACCTGTTTTGTGATATATCATTACTGTTTGTGAAATTGGAACCACGCCACTATAATTTAACATGTGTTTAAGATGTACCACTACATACCCTTTCAATGCAAATTCTAAATTTTTCGGACAAAATTTCTCTCGTCTTCTTCCTCCATCCTCTCCTTTGTTCTCCTCTCTCTCCTCTTATATATATATATATATATATATATATATATATATATATATATATATATATATATATATATATATATATATATAGGGTTAATTGGGTCCATGTCATTATATATTTACTTGTTTTTGGCATATCTCAAAACAGGTAAATATGTGGTCTTATATACTATAGTTAGCCTAGGATGCATCAATATGGCAATATATTACTAGTATATATTTATTTGGCATGTAGATCAAGATTTGTCAAGAAGAGAGCAAGTTGGGGTTGTATTGGTGGGTGCTAGTTATGCTTTTCTTTTTGTCAAGTACCAGAAGGGCATCCTAGTTTACTTTTTATTTCCTTTTATTTAGGAGTAGGAGATCCAAGTTTGCAACTTGCAACCTGCCTTTTGTCCGTCTTGTAGTACCGTTTATTCATCATGATCGATGCCCCCTTCATCTCTCTAGTGGCTAAGGATGATCAAATGATGCCATAAATATTGGATGTTTAAGATAAGACTTGGTTAATTTTTTGATTTTTAACCATTAGATTTATGTTAGAATAAGTTTTAAATTTTTGATAGATTTATGATTTTATAATAGTACCTTTCCAGATAAATTTACACACACTATTTTTTTTCTTTTAAATTAAGCATTTGAGAAACTATTGATGATCTGATCAAAATTTTAAAAGTTGATCACGTCTTATCTTAAATTTAAGTGTTTATAACTGGAAAGAGTGCTATGTATCAATGTATGCATGTGTTCACGTTGATGAACATGCATGAACAGAAACATTAACAACGATGATAACTGTAATCAATATATAGCTACCATATGGTTGGTGCATTGCAGTGTTGCGCATGCAGTAGAAAAGAGGAGAGATTTAAGAGACGGATGAAGATGTAAGAACTACTAATAAGAAGTGCAAGGATAATGCAGCTGGTAAAATCATTTGCTTATACTTCCTCCTTTTCATAATTTAAGTCTTTCTAATATTTCCCACATTTATATTGATTATAGATTTATATGTCTATATTCATTAGCATCAATATAAATGTAGAAAATGCTAGAATAACTTACATTGTGAAACGGAGGGAGTATATATATAAAAAAAATGCAGTAGCTGAAATGAACGGATTACATGAGGCAAGAGTGGTAACGGCGACGAAGAAGAGCTCCGTGTAGGGGATCCGCCCTCCGCGGCTCGCCTTCCTCCGCTCCTGCACGCACCCCGGGCACCTCTCCTCCGCCGTCGCCGTCGCCGCCGCCACCGGCAGCAGCAGCGGCGCCGCCTCCTCGCTGCCGCTGCCCATCGATCTCCTCTGGCTCCGGTCCCGTCGATCTTAGTTTATTTTCAGCTGCTAGCTCGTATCAGTCGTATGGTATTTATCCTTGGTTGATCGATCTGCTCTGCTGCTGCAAAACTGCCCACTCGAGCACAGTTACTGAACCTGAACCGATGGCTGCCTCCCTTTATATATTGGGTTCTGCAGCAAGCACATGCTGCTTTACCAGCCGTCCAATCTAAAAATCGATGCTCAGGATTGAACCCTGCAGCTTGATGCATGTGTCTGCATCTTACTGGGAAAATTTGTGCAATTTTTTTCAGAAAGACAACAAACTTCACCTAGAATGAAGAAAGCATATGCTAGCGTTTTTGTGCCCACGAGAACCTGCATTAACGAAACTTAAATGACAATTTTTGCAAGGGACTGAATGATCAGAGATGTATGGCTTATCACTACGCCCTTTGGTCGTCTGGTAGTATGGATTTTTCACCTTTCGATCTTTTTAGAAAAATCATTCTACAAATAGAATATATTTGTAATTTTTAAAAGATCTATTTGTAATAAAAAAGGACCTATTTGTAATAAAAAAATATTTATAAATAGATCCTTGGCACAAGTGTCATTGACACCGAGAACTTATTTGTAAATTTTTATTACAAATGGATCCTTTTTTATTTTTTTAACAAATAGGTTCTTGGCACAAACGATATTGGTACCGTCTCCCTCCACATTAGTGACTTTTCAACGGGTCATGTTGGACAGTTGGACTACGATGCAGATGACATTGGCACCGCAAAAATGATTCATTCTTAGAATAAGTTTTTTTAAGGATCTATTTGTATAATGTTTTTACAAAGGACCAAAAGGTGAAAAGTCCAGTCTGGTAGTTCCCTAAATCAAAATAGTTCTTGAGCTGAGCATCAACCTGATTCCAATTCAAATCGTCTGTAGCAACAATTGCACAAGAGGATGAACAGAAAGATGATCATCGCACAAACACACCATGACACCAGAGGAATACGGGCACAACTGAATTGAATTGCATAATAAAGATAACATTGTTGGATACACGCTAAGGCCTAGATAGTTCTTGACTACCAGAAGCTTGAAATGCTAAAGATTATAGACAGACTTTGATGTTTAGAACTGAAACAAAACTTTCGACTTGGCAAAGATATGGCATCAGAGGCTTTAGTCGAAGAGGCTCATGCCCAGGTCACCGTCAGATTCTTCCTCGGGCTCTTCCTTCTTCTCTTCCTCCTTGGAAGAAGCTACAGCAGCAGCGCCACTGTCAGCAGCAGCAACAGGGGCAGCAACAGCAAACTTGCTGGGGTCCTGAGAAGAATAGGCAAGACAAATATGTAAGAAACTGTGGTGGTGAAATGCCCAAGTTCTCAAAAATCAGCATTAACTTAGCTTCCAGTAGTAATCAATATTTAACTGAGTCTTCATCGTGAATAAGAAAAGTAAACTGCAGTCTCAAGAAAGTGCTAAAAGCACTAAAGGCATATCAAACTAAGTGAAATAGCTATCATAGATAATTCAGTTTCTTACTAAACCATGAAATTCTCAATGATTGATTGATTGATTGTTAAGACCAGAACAAATAAGTTTGTGCCAAGACATGGGCATGCTACAGCTTAGTACCGCAATCTAATTATCAGACTACCTCAGACAATTCTTACGCATTTAGACATCAAAAAGGGAAATTATGAAATAGAAACTAGGTTACCTTCAAATACTCCTTGATCTTGTCAGCATGTGGGTATGAGTATTCGGTCTCCACAGCAACAGCGAGCACATTCTTGTACCCATTGAGGAACATGTGTGGCGCAGCTGCGATAGTTGGGTATGAGATTGCCAGGGACACTGAGGCAACCATCGAAACACCAGATGCAAACTTCTCCATCAGGTCCTCTTCAGTGAGGTCGAGCACCTCAGGGCTGAAGACTGACCCACTGTCGTACACATTGGTGATCACCAGCCCATATGAGAAGGGGCGGATACCAAGCTTGGCAAGCAGGGCAGACTCAGAGGAGCCAACCTTGTCACCCTTCTTAATGAGCTCTACAGGGGTGATAATTTCCACAGTACCCTTGTTAATCTTGGTGGGGATGTTAAGCACCTGTAACAAGATAGAACAGTGAGAACTTGTATTTGACTCTGAGGATAAACAATATGTTAACACATCGACAAATGATCACCTGGAAGAAAGAAGTCTGGGAGGGATCGAGACCAGTGTTTCCAGGGGGAACAACCACATCAACAGGAGCAACCAGACCAACACGAGCAGGAGCTCCAACCTGTTTTATAACAAAAACAAGATCATGGTTATTCACTCATTGGATAGCATCACAAGTTCACGACATAATGACCTAGTTAGAATTCTTACAGAGATCAGTCAGTACAAACTACATTGTAGTAGAAAAAGATTGCAGTGAAAAGAAAAACATAAACCAGCTAGAGACTTGAGCTACTCACACCATAACAAGTCAACTTTTAACATCATGACCCAATAGCCAATACTAGCTAATATCAAACCCTATATCTATATGTATCATTATATATGGCATCACATCATGATATAAACAATGGAATACTTGAGATATAAATAGCATTGGAAAAGTTACATAAGGTTGAAAATTGTACTTTCACATCTCACAGAACATCTAATAATACCACACACAGAGAATATATACAACGCATATGGATAAAATGGCACAACATAGAGCTAAATTCAAAGTAACCCAGCATATCCTATTATTATTTTCATAACTCAGCATGATCACCTTAAGATAGCACACTAAATCCACCAATTTCACTTACAGAACAAATTATGCCCCTTCAACCCAATGCAGTTTATTGAACACTATTCTGTTATGTTTTCTATTCTTGCAGTTTATTGAACACTGTTCTGTTATGTTCTTGCAGTGTATGTATTGAACAGAGATCGATAGCCTTGTACTTGGCTATCGATTATACCTTGTACTTGGCGACCTCCTCGCGGACCTCCTTGAGGTCACCCTTGGTGAAGATGAGACCAACGTTACCCTACAAACAACAAGAAAAACAGGTCAGGAAAAACAGTGGACTCGAGGTTAGGTATGAACATGGAAGAAGAAGGTGAACTTACGACGAGGAGGGGCATGAGCTCGAGGAAGTCCTTGTTGCCGGTGTTGTCGGCGTGCACCTTGATGCAGCGGCGGATGAGGGTGTTCTTCCCCATGAGGACGATGGAGTCGCCCCTGAGCCCCTTGCGGATCTCCTGCAGCTGGTTGGATCCCACGTTGTCGGCGACGGCGATGAGCACCTTGGTGTACTCGTCCAGAAGCTGGCACAGCTTCTTGTCGTACGCCACCTTCTTCTCCGCCTTGGTCCGCTTGATCGCCATTGCTGCGACTGCGAGTGCGAGCTCACACGAAGAGGACTCGGGGTCGGGGAGGAGGAGAGCAAGGCGGCGGCGCGCGAGGTGTGGGTTTAGGTTAGAGACAGAGACAGAGACAGGGAGATGAAGAAGAAGATGTGAGGCTGACTTGCTGGGCCCGCTGGGATTGGAGTTTGGGTTTGGGCCGTCGTATTGGGCTACACGATCGAAATGCAAAGGAATACCAGAGGCATGGCCTAATACGAGCGATTGTATCTAAAAAAATTACCGCAAATTTTTTTAATAAAAAACTTTTAGATATAATTATAGTATAATTGAAGTGTAACTGCATTGTAATTGGTAAAATCTAAACCGAGAAGCCTCTCGGTTTAGTGTTAACCAACGACGATCCAATTGTGAGAAGAATTACTGCTACACGTGCTGATGTGCGCGCTGTTTTTCCTCTTAGACATGTGTGTCTTTTTCTTCCTTCTTATAAAGTTTTCTCTCAAATTACTTATCCGATTTACAATCCAATTACACTATTGTGTTTGTTACAATTAAATCTTCACAACAAGATCTTACATGATTATATTACGATGAAAAAATATTTATATTTATAAATTACTTTTATTATATACTAAGTTACTTTTATAATATATATAAGTTACTTTCATATTTGACTAAATTACTTCTGTACATTCATAATTCTCTAAGTTGATTATTATTATTATTATTTTTAGTTAATTCTATATTTTGTGGACTTTATAAATCTTCTCTACACTGTACTTGCGAATTCACTCTACATAGTTTCTTATTTAAGCTCACTCACAATATAATTATTTCTACTACAGAGAGTTACTCCCCCTGTTTCATAATGTAAGTCATTTTAGTATTGCCCACATTTATATAGATGTTAATGAATCTAGATATAGTTCTAAATTAAAGTTACTTTCTTTTTGTTATAAGTTACTTCTATAATATATGTAAACTACTTTTAAGCTTTACTAAATTTACTTTTATATGTCTAAGAAGTGACTTAGTGAAATCTAGAAGTAATTTAGACATATCATAAAAGTAATATGTGATTTTTTATCAAAATATAATCATGTGAGATCTTGTTGTAAAGATTTAATTGTTACGAACACAACGGTGTAATCGGATTATAAATCGGATGAGTAATTTAAGAGAAACTTCTCTAAGAAGAAAAAAAACCATAGATATTGAGTGTACTAGTAGCTTTTTTTTGGAAAGAATGGTGTCTCTCTTTAGCACTATCCAGCTAGCACTCTCGGTGTAGTTGTGTCCATTGTAATTACATGTACCTGTACTATAACTACATTATAATTGCACTATAACTATGCTATAACTTATATAGATCTTGCATTCAACTATAGATTGGTTAGTATTAGGATGGTACGCGTGACATGTGTGAAAATTTCTAACATTTTTTTTCCTTCATGCAAAGATCTCGAGATGATCCGATGATCACAAATCTAAAAGTTTTGGGGGCAAAAAACTTACGAAAGTTTTTTTTTTAGAAAATTCGTTTTTCTTTTGTGATTATTAAGAATGCATATAGTTTTTGCTATATAGAAGTTACTCCAAAATATAAAAAGATTATTTTTAAGTTTGTAATAATTAAAATTCAATTAATCATGCACTAACGGGTTTTCTCGTTTAGCATCATCTTCATCGGTTTTGAACTACCATAGAAGAGCAGCTCCAACCAAGTAGGGGATCCACCCTCCACGGCTCACGTGTGGATTTATTATAAATGATGAACTTCCAATTGAAAAAGGGACAAAATAATATTAGCAATGTACTGATCTCGATTCCAGCAATAATTTCATTCTCAAGCTGATGTCACTTACAGAGTTTTACTAGTTACAATGTACATAGTACTATATTCATTATACTGGTAGAATGCTACTCGGTATACATGCTGGCTGGCCATGAAAAACCTAGCCATCAGTGGCCACCATTTACCCCAACTATATATATTCCTTTCGCTGAAATGCTGCAATTGCATATCTGGCACCTACCCCTCCGTCCCAAAAATAATCAAACCCTAGCTTTGATTCTTTGGGACAGAGTAGTACTCTCGCTTCTATCTATTGCTCCTGGGGGATCCAGATGAGCATATGTTATACCTTTGCTTCACACAGCGGGCTGCAGGGCTCATGAAATTGCCAACATCTGAAGTTCTGAAGAATCTAGATCTGTAGTATACCTGAACAGTCTAATTTGTATCGTGCTGCTCTGGTACGGCCAGAAAGGGTTTGAAAGTGAGGATAAGTCCAAGCAACTCGAAGAGATTCAAAAGAAAGAACACCATCTGATCACCTGTATGAGTGGAAGAAATTAATTTAGACAAGGATAAATTCTTACAAGATCTGTACTATTCTGAAATTTAGAATATTACACATCATCCCATTCAGATTTTGACAACAAAGGCATATGCCATGCAAAGTTTTCACAAGACAACAAAATTTACCTGGAAGGAAGGAAGCATGCTGGCGTTTTTGTGCCCACGAGAACCTGCATTAACGGAAATTTATTGAGATGGAGCCACAAAATTCCTAGTGCTATATTTTTTAAAATGTCTCGCAATTTTAAAATTTCTTGGAATGTATCATAGTTCAGAGGCTGATTTGATAGACCATCTCACTAAAATAACATGCGACTGTATTCAAAGTTGTCGTTCATGAATCATGACACTCCTGGACCATACTATAACAATAACAGTACAATGCATAAAACTCTTCTTTTTTTATGGAACATAATGCCTGGCGTTGGTTATAAAGTGCTTCAGAAAAGACCATGTGGATGCTTGACATGGTCCATTACATCCAGTAGCAAGGGAGCACTAGTAAATCCAACATACTTTAGGAGCTTCATAGCTTCAAACGCATTTCCTTTAAATATACTAGTCAAAAGTTTTAAAAATGAAAGTATACTCATAAAACATTTTACATGGTTACACTAAATAAAGTATACTCACACAATGCCCGCCCCTGCTGGAGCCACTGCCTTAAAAAAGGACATTCCTGTCATTGCCAAGCCATTAGCAGCCCCTCGTTGGTCTTGAGGCTGTAAGCAGTTTTACAATCATCAATCAGAAGCAATTTTGTATAAAATGTTGTCGAAATTAACCATTATCTTGGGTACATACCACAGCATTATTTTGTAGGATGAAACAGCCTGTAATGATGGTAACCTAACATAGTATAGCATAAATTAGAAGAGAGTGTAACAAGAACCTATTTATACATTAACATTGATAAATTTTCATCAAAGTTGCAAATACATAAGATGAGAAAATAATTTTATATGTGCTGTCTTGTCTTGTATAATCAACTCCATTTTCACCACAAAAGGTCAGATTGGATAATAATAATAGATGTATATCATATTTATCTTGTCCTATTGTCGTATAAAAATTTCTGAGTTAATGTCTGTCACTTGGCAAACTGCAGTCCTTAAATATCAAAGCTACCTTTTTCTTGCACAAATCGGCCCTGAAAATCGCATACATAGATTCCTAAAATTTGACATGGAAATATACTCACACCAAGATTATTTTTTATAACTGACGCAATGTTCAGTATGATCGTTAATCCAGGTCCCGATAGGTATGTCATATAAGGATATGCAAAGAGAATAGGTATGCACAGAATCTGCAAGATAAAGAACAGTAGGTAAGACATTCAGAAAAAAAGTGATACACTTCCCAACAATATAATGGAAACTCTTTACTCACAGCTGCAATTCGAGAAGCCTTAATATGCCCTATAACCTTATTGATACGAGGATAAATGAAGAGTTGATACACAAGAAGACTGACACCTGAAAAGAAATTGCCATTACAAATAACAGAAAGTTGAGCCACAAAAACATTACTAGATGAAGTATAGAACTTGGATGTTCTATCTGGCTTGCAAGCACTGGCTAATAACACTTTTCAGCAGACTACTCCCAATCCACAGAACTCAAGTTAAATTTTCCATAGTAATATATAAGCATTTTTTACACGGAAGAATGTGAAATTCAGTTAGAAACCTTAGAATCGTTCAAATTCAGTTTCTGGTTGGTTTTTGTCTAAGCTCAAGCCTTTTCAGTTCTTGGCACTCTATTTTAATCAGCAAACAAGATTTGGTCGTCTAGGAAGAAAGTACAAGAAAATACATGCATCATTTTCTGCAGGATACTATCATCAATAGCACTGGTAAAAGCACAAGAAAATGCTACCTGTGATTGCAAGCACTTGACCCACATCTTCAGATGACAAACTCAGCCCACCGTACTTCCTGTCACTTTCTGCCCATAGAGAGAATATCTGAAGTTGATCCCAAATAGAATTAGTACTAAAAACACAGGCTATGGTTGGCTTATCTTCAGCCGGCCCAGCTAAAAGAAACACAGGCTAAATTTTGTTTTAAACAAGTAATCCAAATTCCAAAATCTAGCAGATATCTGCATTAAGTGAATCTAAAAACAATAGAACTGTAGAAGCTACTTATAACTGTAGCAAGTCTTATAGAAAATGCCCAATCCTAATTCACCAGTGATTGATACAAGTTGAATATTTTTATGCTAAAGGCATTTTGAAGTACAAATTATCTTGCACAAGTCTTTAATATTGCATCATCTGTAACTAAATAATATATTAATCCCATGTAATCATCATACACTTTATTATTATCATTATAAGCTTGTATATTTTGGCATATATTTCGATATAAAATCATGCTGAACATCGCACGTTGTCTGCTGAAATGCATATTATTTCTAGTGATTAACTGAGTGTAAACCACATGAGCTAACAATTTATATGCAAAGCAGTAGCAAACCATCCATAGATAATAGCAAGAACAATATACCTCTGTATAAGCCATATCATGAAAGGAGAAGACACAATAGAGAATTATGGAGGACATCAAGGGCCAATTTCTCAATAAGCTCTTCTTGCAGTCCAAACTACCATTTTGGTCAGCCTTTTCTTTTGGATCAATCAAATGGCTCTCCAAAGCTTCAACAGTTTGGGATCTACTTGCATCAGCTTTATGCTTGTGTAATGTCTCCTAAAATACATTTCAAGTTACTTTACAACTATACAAAAAGAATTAATACAAGGTACCGAAGAATTATCCTTTCTCACTATGAGTCATGCTAAATATTGATACTTCTGCTAATGCACAAGTTTTTAAGAGAGGAAATATAAATTTGACTTCAAAAAGTAACAAAAGAGACTATTAATTCCTGATGAAGTGGAACAACCACATTAGGATAAAATGCAGATTATCTCCGTTATAATTACCAGTAACTGATTTTGGTTGCTAAGCATGCAGCAAAACTTTTGATTTCTTTTTTCAGATCCATGTCATAAGATCTTCCACAGTGCAAATATATCAAATACAACTAAATATATGACAAATTACACTGATTGCATATTTTGTGAAGCTAGCAATAATGGAATCTGACTTACTGGCATCCATATGCAGCCTATGAGAACAACAGCAGCAAAGACTGATATGCACAAGCAGGGTAAGAAATATGGGAACCTGAAAATTTTCCAACAAAAGTAAGTATTCTGTAGATGAATCATAAAAAACATTTTGTTGGGCGTTGGCACACAAGAAAGAATACCTTGCAAACAGTGAGTCAGGGGAAAAGACATTGGGAAATTTCTCTGCAGGCTGCCATAAAAGAAATCGTATTAAATGTAGCTACAATGTTAAAAAAAACTCCCTAACATTGTTCAATTCTCTGTGACATACCTGTGAAAGGTAGCCTCCAATAGCTGGACCAATGATAAGACCTATTCCCCATGCTGTGCTAACCTAATATTAAAAAAAAATCAAAATCAACACAATTTAAACAGAAAAAAATTAATAACAGAACAGTATGGCATGTATTTTACAAGTGACAATGCAAGAGCTTCATGTTCAGGTCGGCAAACTTCAATTGCATAG
Source organism: Oryza sativa Japonica Group (assembly GCF_034140825.1). NCBI lineage: Eukaryota > Viridiplantae > Streptophyta > Magnoliopsida > Poales > Poaceae > Oryza > Oryza sativa. The sequence continues at coordinate 1,634,704 of NC_089046.1, forward strand.
GCCTGAAAGGACAAATATAAATTGATCAAGAACAACATGACCAGGTACAAGCATTCGAGGAAAAAAAAAACATGACCAGGTACAAGTACAACAAAGGAAAGTTTCAACTTTATTGTACCTTTATTGGCCCAAGTAAACCATTTAAAGCACCAAGAAGGAATCTTGTAGCTATTGCCATCCAATAGGTGAAACTAAGCCCAAATAGCGTATTAAATATGACCCTGGTTGGTTATACCAAGAACTTAGTTAGACAAACACCAATAAAAAGAAAAGGAACTGCAATACCGGAGTAAACTAGGTTGTGCCAGATATCAACTATTATTTCATATAGAGGAGGAAAAATATCACTAACACCGCAAAAATGCCAAACACAACAACTGGTTTCCTCCCAATACGATCTGCTGCTATTCCCCAAACAGTTGAAGTCAAACATCGACCGAACATAAACGAAGCACCTATAAGGTAAGTAAATAAGGAATCAGTCAAGGTGAGAGCCAGAGTTAATCTTAAATTTGAACAAGCAATTCATGAGAAATTTACCCACAAAGCCGGCATAGAACCCAATATCTTCTGTCCTTTTTGCAACATGCAAGTCTCTTATCTGTGTAATAAGACACGTCTTGAAGACTTAATTGCTAGAGTAGAGATAGTCGTCAAAAAAGGAGATAAACTACCCACAAGAAAAAAAAAATCTAGTTTTAGTCATCAAAAGAAGACATGAAAATAGACATACCATGAAGTACAAGAAGGGGAACAATGATGATATTGGTAAAGCTGAAAAGGACAGGGACAGAATTAGAAATCTTGAGTATGCACTGAAAATTTATGTAAAAAAAAGAATAGATGGGATATGTGGTTACGATAAATACATTTAAAACTTTTGTAGATACAAATGGTGATAACAATATTTATTATATTATTACTTAGATGATGATATCAGGGGACTACTTGAGAACTTCTCTAAAAACAACTACATGATGCTGGTGAGAACAGGGATAATAAAAGAAGGTATTATGGCTAGATATAGAGCTAGTTGCACTTGAAATGAAGAAAATTTGAAGTGCTAGATGCTTCTCAGATTTTGACTGTTCCACTCACATTTTTTTAAGCAATACTCTCAAGGAAACAAGATAGCACTCAGTATCCTCAACATCAGATAGGACACAGTGTTCAAGTAGACAAATTAATTTCATGTTCCACTATTGTAAAAGAGAAAGACTACTGTTCAATGCAACCATGATGAAGGAGCTCATGCAGAACACCAGAACAGCACATGGAACTTCACCCCTAAAAATATGCACAATTACATATGCTTATATAGGACACGTGGGAAACAAGTCATGCATCAGTTCCAAGTTTACAGTTTACATAAATGACCTTTATCACGATTTGGAGCAGTATAAAAAAATCTGTTAAAAAACATTACATCATTAAGGAAAATCAGTTAAAAGGCATTTTCGCATATCAATATTGCATTGCAGACTGAATGCTATGTATCTAACACGGAGTAGGACATTTCAGTGTATGCTTCTGCTGACTGTTGACATAGATGCCATGTAGTGTTGTGAAAATTTCAGCAACCGAGGTAGGTAAAAAAGATCACAAACACAACGAAGAACCTAAAGATCTACAAGGTCTGAATCAGCATCACCTACAGTCCCATCATTGGAGATCCTATCAATGAAGTTGCTATTGGTGCAATGAAAGATTACAGGAATTAATTATGTGCCCAATAAGGTTTGGATGACTGGCACTATGACATAACAGGAATTAATTGCGTATCTAATATTGTTCGCACAGTGATCTCCCTCAAACAATAAATTTTCTAGTTAACATAATAGACCCCCCAGCTAACCCACATCACATGAACCAGGACGTGGCATTACTAGTTTGCAACTGTAACACCATGGACAACGTAATGACCGGTGTAAACGGTCGTCGTGTGTAGTATGAGTCGGAGCATCACAGCACATTGTAATTAACGGTTGTAAGCAGCACTGAAAGCAAATATGGAGAAGTGCGTAGTAAAAACAGCAACAACATGTCAACATCCCCCTATTATAGAAATCTTGTTGAGGCAATTGGCTTAACTAACTTGGTCCTGTTAATCTACTATTATAGAGAATCAGCGATTTCCCCACAGGAACAGGAATCATTGACATGACTGAACACCGACCAAACCCATATGGAACTGCACATGGACATTGCAGTAACATGTAGCATTTGCAAGAAAGAAGACATGTTCCTACAGGTACCAAGATCCCCAATGTTGACATGCTGTCATGTTCCTACGTGGTACCAAGATTCTCTTTGTTGGCGATATTCAGTCAACTCATTCGTACTACACTAGAAAAAGAAAAATCCTAGAAAACCATGAGTTAAAAAAAAAAACAAGAACTTTCTGCATAATGAGGGTACGTTTGGATGTTCAGCTAGGTTGAGCTATAGCTGAAATGTGCAAACTAGCTCATTTCAGCTATGCTGCTCTTGCCCAAGCACCACATTTGGTTTCCTTGCTTTTACCCCACAATGAGAAACAGTTGCCAGATTTTTTTTTCCCCTCACGCATGCGCTTGTTGCTGTTGAGAGAGAGAGAGAGAGAGAGAGAGAGAGAGAGAGAGAGAGAGAGCCAATTCGGCTGTCCTGCTGAGCAAGGTTTTTCTAGCCCATCAAGGCTAGCTTGCTCCTGAAAGCTAGGATATTTTACTTGTACCAAAAACCAAGACTGGTTAGAAAATCTTTAGCCAAGGATCCAAACACACCCTGAATGTCACAGGTTGCAAAAAGGGGGGGAATGTTCCATACATACCGGCGGTGAGGCAGATCATCCAGAGATAGAGGAATTCCTTGTAAGGCAATCCCCTGTAGACCTCCTTCTTGCGATCGTAGGCACAGCCGGGGCAACCTTGGTGGTAGTCCCCCTTGAGCAACGGCACCTCCTCTTCCATCCCCTCCTCTCCCGCCCGGCAAGGGCAATGCGACCCCCCCAGAACAAACAGGGAGGCTCACCCTCACCCTCGGCTATCAATCGGCAAAAGAGGAGAAGCTCGGCGGCGAGGGAGGGAGGGCCTGAGATTGAGAGGAGAGGAGGAGGCAAACAAGGAGAGGGCCAATGGCCAACCCAACAAGGAAAGCCAGCAACAAGAAGAGGTGGAAGAGGAAGCCAAAACGAAGCCGTGGTCGTCGCTAAAATTCCACGGCGCGCATTGCCACACACAAGAATATGTTTAGCTCCATGGAGGTGGGTGGAAGTGGAAGTCATTTATTAATACTAGTATTAGGATTACTAGCACATCAGCACAAGAGAACAACAGATTTGCAACTCATTTATTATGTTCCATCAGCACATCAGCATGAGAAGAAAACAAAAGATTTGCAACCTCACACTGGCTTGATGTGGAATTTGTGCATTTTTCATATTCCGAACTTCATACTCGTTCTGAAACTTTCTAAATATTCAAATTTAATATTTTTTTTGGACTTGGCATTTTTCGTGTTTCAATTTGTACTACTTATGCCTATATATGTACACTATACTCAAATCTGTGTATGTTCCTATTGTATGTTCGAATTTTGAACATATTTTTTAGACTTGAATTTTTTTCCTTCAACTTTTTCACGAACACATTCAGATCCTTACGTCTCCCAGACATGTACAAACAGTACCGTCACAATCATCTTCAAATATTTTCTGTGGATTTCAAGACTCAGAATATTCAGAGATCGAGCAATAGTAAATATTTGATGAAAGCGAACTTAACACATGCATGTACATATGGGTTCGTATATTGTACCATCTCCATATTTTAATGTATAACACTGTTGACTTTTTATCGAACGTTTGATCATTCGTCTTATTTAAAAAAATACGTAATTATTATTTATTTTATTGTGACTTGATTCATCAACAATTATTCTTTAAGCATGACATAAATATTTTCATATTTTCAAACAAAATTTGAATAAAACGAGTGATCAAACGTTGGTTAAAAAGTCAATGACGTCATACATTAAAATACGGAGGGAGTACGTGATACACGCCAAAGTTCACATGAGCCACCAACAGTTGGACAAAGCGACAAAAACTCTATCCGACTTGGGTGGTTGGAGCTCCACGTCACATATAGCTCCATGCATATTTGGAATTAGCATGCAATGCTATAAACTCACATTATACCACGAAAAGTGAAAATAATTATTTAAGGGCACAAACCAATAATTAGATGTTAAAAAGTGATAAAACAGATTATAGAAAGTATATCATGGAATTTCTATATAGGAGACTTTTGTAAAAGTCATGGTGTTTAACCGATCGAAAAGTGCACCTTTATCATAGAACATGATTGAAATTATGGGCGAACAGGCTTTAGGGTGTGGGCAGTGAGAAATCACATGTTAGTGGGTTTTTCTTAAAGAGATAGTGCTTATACACACATGTAAGGACGTACGAAAAGAGTGCAAACGAACCGGTTCGCTTTTTAAGTAGTAGAGATATCATCTTACGTAGACTTCACTTAAAACTTGATGGTCTACTTAAAAATTTTAACTCCACTGGATATGCTTTTGTTCTCAATTCGATCATGAGCCGGTTATATAAACTAGTATACAATTCCCTTAATATAGCAAGTTTATTAAACAACTCATTTTATTGTTGCACACATGCAGCCAACGGCGGAGGCACTTCCCGAACGGGTTGGGCGGCCGCGTGAACTCCACCGCTACTGTCTCTATTACCGTTAGCTACTTATACGAGTATAATACAAATTGAAATATCGTATGAGCCGCTATCTTGTTTTTCTTTCAAAATATGGGAGACATTATGAAAAACCATACGGCCAGGTTAATAAAGTAAAAAACAAATTTACAGAAGGTAACGTGGATGAAGTGAAGTCTGAGTAAGCGCTAATCATGCATGGAGCAATGGTTGGCTTGTGCTAATCAAGAAACGAGAATATAGGTAGTACAAAAGCAATGAATGAACCATTAAGCTCACGAATTTAATCTCAGCAGGTCAGGTCATGTGCGAGTGTGCGACCGTCTGCTACACATGCACACGCACCCTGCCATTGGCGGTTTCAAGTTTCAACCTCTAGAAATCTAATCTATGGACTGTAAAAAAAAAAGCTTAAAATTGTATCCCTCCGTCCCAAAATATAAGCATTTTTAGCTATAAATCTAGACAACAAAAAGTTGTTATATTATGGGACGGAGTAGTAATAATCAGCTAATTTGGGCTGCGTTTAGTTCCCCGTCCAAAATTTTTTTAAGTATACACTAATAACAAAACAAATTACAGATTCCGCCTATAAACTGCGAGACAAATCTATTAAGCCTAATTAATATATTATTAGCAAATGTTTACTATAGCATCAAATTGTTAAATCATGGCGTAATTAGGCTCAAAATATTCGTCTCACAATTTACATGCAAACTGTACAATTGGTTTTTTTCTTCCATATTTAATGCTCCATGCATGTGTTCAAATATTTGATTTGATAGAAAAGTTAAAAGTATGAAGGTAACTAAACACACAGCCTTGGTAGTTATTTCTTAGAGCTAAAAAATTGGTTTTCTAGCTTTCTACTTCTATTTTATTTTGTTAATTCAACAACTATAACTTATTAGAGTACGAACGAAAAGTTAAATCGCTTGAAGAGCTTCTGATTATCATAAGAAGCTACAGCTATTCAGAAACCCCTCGAATAAGCCATTGCTAAAATTGAACGGTTGTATGAGGTGCACAAATCTTAAAACAAATCATAAAATTAGTAATTATTAATTTGATGATTTTGATTAATTGAAGGGACTGTATGTATATATATAGCTCTCCAATGTGGCTGCATGATCAATGGAGAATATATATATATATATATATATATATATATAGGAGAAACTAATTAAGCAGACTCATCATGATAAAACTCGCTAAAATATGGAGATCAAATGAGAAAGAGAGGAACGGAATCAGCTGCAGCTGCAGATCGATGAGAGCGCGATTGATGATGCATGTGGGTGTGGGTGGAAGAGAGAATAAATGAAGGGAGGCTATTACCTGTGCAGAGCGTGACAATCCAGACAAAGAGGAAGCTCCCGTAGGGGATGCCGTAGCTCGCGGCCTTCCGCCGGTCGACGACGCACCCGGGGCACCCCTCAATGCAGTACCCATCGTCCACGCCGGTGCCGGTGCTGCCCTTCTTCTCCAGCAGCGGCGCCGCCGCCTGCCGCCGGCGTCCATGATCACCCATCAATTCACCGATCTCGCTCGCCGAGATGTCGATCTCTCTGACTCGATAGACCTTGCTTCTGTCTGAATGGCTGTATTGTATTGAATAACTGATGGGTAGTTGTTGAGATCGATTAACTATTGCCTGCTGATCGATCGATCGATCGATCGATCGGGAATCAGCAATAAATAAAGAGAGTGAATGGGCACGTGAGGCTCGCAGCTAGCAGAGGGACTTGCTTGCAGTTGCAGAGCAGAAAACGCATGGAACAGAAAAGCCGGAGGGGAGAAGACAAGTCGAAACAGGCTTTCCGTTGTCCAAATAGTATATGATTATATGATGGACTTTTGTTGTTGGAGGCTATGTTTCTTTACTTGTGTATGTCGGTTTATGTCATCTTAAAAAATTATTAATAAATTTAATAAAAAAGATAATAAAATAAATTAAATATGTGGGGGTGTCACTCGACAAATATGTAAATTCAATTTAATATATATAACTTAAAAAATAAATTTAACTATGAATGACATGTTTTATTCTGAGTTAATTTATTATTTTCATTTCTAGTTAAATTTGAGCTTGTATTTTATTTATCAATATATTGTATTATTGATATACTTTTTATTAATATTTTTATGATTTTTCAAATAGTATAAAAAATTAAAGGAGTGTTTCCTCGAGCGACGAATAAACTTTCCCATGTTACATCATGTATAGCTGCACCAATCCAAGTTGGAATTGCCACCTGCTGCAGTTGCTGTCAATCTTCTTAAACAGTACCCGGTGTGCAGGTGGTATTTGGTGGCTTCCGTCGCGGATGCTATGTTTGGATGGGACTCCGAGGCGAAAGCCTTGCTCAACTTGCCGATGCTAGCAACGGCGACACCCTTGGGTGCCGTTTACCTTCTTGAAGGCGTTGCTATTGGAGCCCTGGTTCAAACCCCACTTCAAGAGATTTCTCCGGATGAAAACCTTAGATTCGTTAGGATCGGACGATGTCGTTGTTCTGTCGGCGTATCCTTCTTGAAGGATTCATTTTAGGAGTTTTATCCCTTGTCGGACTGCTGTTCTTAGTTTTTAGGTTCAGTATGTCAATGCCGGGGTTTTCGCCAGTTTTTCATAAATTAACCGTGCTGTTGTAAAATTTTTTGGTCCGGTTTTCCTTATAAACTGGATTAAATTGTAGGAACTCCCTGCCTGTCCCCTCGAAAAATAAGTCAGAGTACATGACAGTAATAACAATTATTTAGTTGAAGTTTTTTTTTTAAAAGGTAGTTGAAGTTTATTAATCCATCGTACATCCCACCGATAGATTACGTAGAAATTAAAAAAATTAATGGTAACACCATTGCTGCTGCAACCGTAAGATAACTAATTAATCGGCCAGAACCAACAGTTAATTAAATTTTAGGTTAATTGTGTGCTGGTAACCAAAGTCAACCAGCTGCTGCTTGAATCCAGCAGTTCCTTAATTTCAGTATTACTATACATTTTAGCCCAGTACGGCTAGAAATAAGTTATCATCAAACAGTAAAACACTACTAATAGCTTATTATTAATGAGGATATCTAATCTAATTGAGCATCAGTAGCACCAACAATGTGCAATGGCATCGTCAGCTCCTACGTCAGTCAGTCAGGCTGGCCGGCCGCTAGGCCCGACAGGTTGTTGCTACTTCAATCAACTCACTCTCACATTGCCAATCAATTCACTATATATCACATTGCCTGAACCACGCACACATGCTGACATGCATGCCAAACAAAAGATTACTGGAGTACAAAATGGCGCATGCATGCATGCATACAGGATTTTATTTATCAGTCTACATCGTCAGCTTGTCCGTACGAATTCAATAATTGCATATTGATTTTGTGTGGCAAATATGATTAACTCCCGGCTTCTCCATCACTCATGATTAACTACTTAACAAACAGGTACGCGTAGAGTGCAACCCTCGATCTTTGTGTAAACGAAACCAGTACTATACTCATTATTTTACCTTGGTCAAAAGTAATAATGTTTAATTAGTGGCTTAATTAGATGTTGTCTCGTTTTCGTCAGTTAGCAGTAGATCACTTTGTATGCTGATCAATTGAAGAATGTTCTCATGTATACTAACATTTCTTTAGCCATCTTTTGCAATCATGGTTTAGTGTAACATATAGAAATTTCACGTATTTGATTAAGCTACAATTAATCAATAGCCACCACTACTTAAAAAAGGATTTTTAGTGAAATTGGCCTTTTATTTTTCAAAGCGGGTATGACCCTCGGAACCAAATATGATCCGCCTACGAAAATATAAAACGGGGTGGATTTTCGTCATCCGCCTGCGAAAATCCTCCAGGTGGAGGTCTGCCTGCGAAAAATAACTTTATTTTCGCAGGCGGACCTCTTAAGTGGTCCGCTTGGAAAAATTGATTTTCGCAGGTGGAACCTTATGTGGTCCGCCTGCAAAAATCATACCTACCCAAAAAAATATCTTTAAGTCTTCCTTATCTTCTCCTCCACCCCTCCCCACCGGCCACCACTCATTTCCCTCTCAACTCTCTCTCTCTCTCTCTCTCACCGGCCCGTCACTCTCCTCCCCTCCCCTCCCTCCCTCCCAATCCAACCGGAGGAGGGGAGCGACGGCGGCGGCGCGGACGCGGTGGCGGCTCCCCCCTCTCCTTCCCCACTCCTAGATCTGGCCAGAGGAGGGGGTGCGACGGCGGCCGCATGGACGGGGCGACGGCGGCGGCTCCCCTTCTCTCCCTCCGCTCCTAGATCTGGCCAGAGATTAAATTTGAAGAGTCTTTTTAGAATATAAAAAAGTTAGATTTTCTAGCTTCTGACTTCTATTTTATTGCCTAAGATTATACAACTACAACTTATTAGAATATCAATGAAAAGCTAAATTGTTTGGAGAGCTTCTGATTATGAGAGAAGCTATTCAGAATCTCTCCAAAAAAGCCCTTAGTGTCATGCCCAAATTCAATAGTTGGTTGAGGTGCACGAATCTCAAAGCAATTCATAAAATTAGTAGTAATTGTTAATTTAAAGATTTTGATTAATTGAAGGGGCTGCATCAGTATGTATATACTTCTATATAGCACTCCAAGGTGGCATGATCAATGGAGAACATATATAGGAGAAATTAAACACAAACTCATGATATAACTCGATAAAAATGTGGACATCAATTAAGAGGAGGGGGAAGCGAATCAGGTGCAGATGCGCGCGATTGATGATGCATGTGGGTGAGTGGAAGAGAGAAGAATGAAGTGGTGGTTACCTGTGCAGAGCGTGATGATCCAGACAAAGAGGAAGCTCCTGTAGGGGATGCCGGAGCTCGCGGCCTTACGCCGATCGACGCCGCACCCGGGCACCTCTCAGTGCAGTACCCATCGCCGATGCCGGTGCTGCCCTTCTTCTCCAGCAGCGGCGCCTCTACCTGCCGCCGACGTCCATGATCAGCTTCGTCCCCACTTTTCAATTCACCAATCTCGCTCGCTGAGATGTCGATCCCTCAGGCTGGCATTTTGTAAATTTGATCATAATTCGGTATATTTTAATCTAAAATAACACAATAATAAACATAACATTCACAATAGTAATAATCTAGTGGTGTGACTAAATAGAAATATGGGCATGTTTTTCATAACATAAGCATAAGCATCATCAACATTCACCTAGGATTGCAATCCTAAGGATAGCATGATTAATATATAAGTAACATGAAGAACATCAATTAGAGATAGAACCATATACCCAGAAAACGGTGCAAGGAGGTTGAGTCATTTGTATTGCCTCCGTTAGTGTTGTCTCCTGGAGCATCGCCGTTCCCTCCAGCTCCTGGTGCGCCATTTCCAGTGGAAGCCATCGCGATGTAGAGGAAGAAGTCGAAGCAGAACATGAGCAGTTGCACCGAGACGCTCCCCAAAGACTTGATTGCCTGCCTACCCGTGCAAGTACGTAAGCAGACGGAGTTCCGAAATAGGAGAACAGCCGGAAAGAAAGTGCGAGAGAGGAAGAACATAAGTGCGAGCGTTGTGTCTGTTCATCCCGTTAGCAAAGGATTTGTAGCGCATGCGAGAGTTAAATTCGGAGAATTCAATCCGCACGATTAACCCGAGTTAATGCGATTAATCGCGGAGGATTTGTAGCGCATGCGAGAGTTACGTTTGGAGAATTCAATCCGCGCAATTAACCCCGTTAGCGGAGGATTTGTAGAGCATGCGAGAGTTACTTTCGGAGAATTCAATCCGCACGATTAACCCGAGTTAATGCGATTAATCGCGGAGGATTTGTAGCGCATGCGAGAGTTACGTTCGGAGAATTCAATCCACACGATTAACCCAAGTTAATACACTAGAATATAATGCGATTAATCATGGAGGATTTGTACCTCATGCGAGAATTACGTTCGGAGAATTCAATTCGCGCGATTAACCCCGTTAGCGGAGGATTTGTAGCGCATGCGAGAGTTACATTCGGAGAATTCAATCTGCACGATTAACCCGGGTTAATGCGATTAATCGCGGAAGATTTGTAGCGCATGCGAGAGTTATGTTCGGAGAATTCAATCCGCGCGATTAACCCGAGTTAATACACCAGAATTAATCATCTTCCGATACAGAACAAGAGAGGGAGAGCATCCACGCGATTAATCGCAGAGGATTTGTAGCACATGTGAGAGTTACATTCGGAGAATTCAATCCGTGCGATTAACCCGAGTTAATACACAGCTCTGTGCACGAGTGTGGCTGTCCATCCACCATCTCAACCGGTGAACAGAGATTCTCCACTAGCTCCATATTTAAATTAAGATCTCTTCACTTAAATTTTCAATATGGTATTATTACCCATAGCACTAAATTTCCAATATGGTATTATTGGGATTTAATTTGGCCTACCCATTAATCTAATAGACATCTAGCAAATCCCTTAATTTTTCGATAGAAAGTTTTAAATTTTACTTGAAAGTTTATTTCATATATAGATTTCTTTTCAATCTGTTAGTAAGCAAAATCTAAAAAAGAATATTTTCTTAATTATCGTTATTATTCTAAACTAACCTAGTTAGTTATGGGAGAAGAAAAAAATGCATGCCACCACTCTGTTAGTTACGGGAGAGGAGAAAACGCAGGCCACCACTCGGTTAGTTACGAACAGGCATCTGCATGGCACGGTCAGCCACGGAGCGTCGGTCCTCTCGAGCTGGCCGCCGCCGAATCCGCCAATGTACACTCGAAGTGGGTCTCCTATCTGTGGAGACTAAAAATAGCAGATTGTGTGGATCTGGCGTGTTGATCAGTTACCCAAAATCAAAGCTACAGTACCTACCGTGCTCTTGCGTTTACACTTGGCATACTGACTGCTTCTTTTTTATATAAATATATAGAAATAGTGCCAGGTTGATGGAGAGAAACTAAACGGGCGCTCTCGTACACTGTAGACAACACACACTCTGCACACTGAAGACAACGCACTCGCACAAACACCACGCACGCCTGCCATTGCTAGATCGATCAAGATGGTGAAAGCAAGTATGAAGCCTTATTTTGTCGCCATCGTCGTCCAACTGATCTACACTGGCATGTTTGTGATATCCAAGGCTGCTTTCAACCACGGGATGAACATCTACATCTTCGTCTTCTATCGCCAGGCAGTTGGCTCCCTCATCTTGCTCCCTGCAGCTCTTCTACAAAGGTATGTAACAACCCATCTCTCTCTCTTGCTTGATGCATCTGAAATCAAATCAAACAAGATCGTGAAATTAAAAAAAAAAGGAAAACCTAGTATCGGATGGACACCGATGTCGCCGTAAAATCGGCCGGTGCCATTGATCCGTCCGGATCACCGCCGGTAGATCGTGCTCTCACCGAGGACCCGATTTACCAATAGGATGGTTTGAGAGAGAGGTATTTATGCGTCAGGAACACTCCGGTATACCGATTAATGTGGGATAGTTATGTCGTACTACGGATTTTTTTTTTCTCGAATAGAAATCAAAACGGGTCCACATGTGAATCCAATAGCGCTCTTCATCGGGGCTGCCTTCTATGGACGGTAGTATAGAACCATTTTAATTTATAGGATCATTGTTATGTACTCCCGGGAGTACATACTCTCTCCCCTTAGTGGATAACCATTAGCATCTAATTAAACTGGTGGGAAGAGAATGAAAATATTGTTTTTCTCTAATCGCTGCATGGTGCATGCATGCACAGGTACAGACCGCATTTGGTGCACAATTGAACGTAGGGAGTGTGCTGTTAGTTTAAATTTGAATAATGAACGTACCATCCTCTAAACAGATGGATCTTCTACCATTCAAACTGATTAAAAAAAGGGTTATAAATATTTTAAGTATATACCTTTTTTTTAAGTAGTAGCAGCATAAATTGTACTCGTTTTACTTAATTAGAGCAGCATATACTTTTTTCTTAATCAGTTATGCTGATTACTTCTCCGAAAGAGTATGTACTGAATTCTTCTCCTTTGAAGAGTTAGTACAGTATATACCTTTTCTTAAGTTAATAGTAGTATATACTATTTTGTAATGTAGTAGGTATATATATACTATTTTTAACTTAGTAGCAGTATATACTTTTTTTTAAATGTTAGTAGCATGCAGTATATACTGTTTATTTAGTTACTAGCAGTATATACTATTTTATAGAGTAGTAGTGGTACATACTGTTTAATTTTTAACTTAGTAGTAGTAGTAGTATATACTGAATTCTACCAGTAGCATTATATGTCATATTTTTACAATAGTAGTAGTGGTATGTACTGCTTTTAACTTTGTAGCATTATATACTAATTTTTAAGTTAATAGCAGTATATGCTTTTATAAAGTAGCAGTATATACTACTCCACATTTTAGGTTAGTTGCGGTATGTACTAATTTTTATCTATTTTTAGTTAGTATAAATATAGTATATGCTATTTTTAAAGATATTAATTGGTATGGGGTTGCTTAGATATGAATCACAGAACACACTAGATCTCAGAAAAAATCATAATACATTAGGACATGAGTATCACCATGAGAAGTATCTGCCACTGACAAATTCACAAACAAAATCACTAGAAAATATATATTTGATGCTGTAGCAGCAAACTAAATTCTGAATGGAGAGTATCAGTACATCTTTTCGCCGATCAAAACATGCAATACATTCAGCAGATAGTAGTGCCACTGGCCGCTGGGTTGAGAGCCACTACTAGAGAAACGATCTTTGATCGGTCCGTCAAATTTTACAATAGTCTCGGTTCTCTTATAAACCGGGACTAAAGATTTAAAACTTTTTATCAGATTAAAGTTTATTTTTAGTTCCGATTAAAAAAAAATAACAGAACTGCCGCCGGCCGACAGCCGTCTGCATGCCCAATTATAGGGGGTTAATCAGTCAAGTAACTAATTAAAGAATAAATTGAATTACCGTGAAAAAAAGATACATCACAATTCCCAAACCACCAAAATCACTGGACATCTATGCATCCAACATATGTGCTCTTCCCTTATAGATCCAACAGGAAAAAATAAGGATATGCTCGATCGGCAAGAGAAGGCAAAGAAAATAGGATAGAAAAGAAAACAGTGCATGCGAGGTGCAGAACACGCCAAGGTCTGGATGAATGATTTTGCACCGTTGCCGCTTATACTTCACGCTGCTGGCGTCGGCTTGCCGTCGCTCGCGAATGCCGAATTGGTTGGGGACTGGGGAGAGCGATCTGCCGTCTTCTGGGATTTATTTGGGCCGTTTGCTGATCCGATTAATGAGGGAAAATTATGTATTATTTTTTAAAAAATAAAACACAAAACGGGTATAAAGTGTAGATCCGATAGTAATCTATGAAAGCTGGAGTACGTACTCCTGAGAGTATAGAATCATTTTCCTATATTGTTATATTGCTACTTCGCTTAGTTTGCTATATTGTTTGATTAGCTGAGAAATACAGGTCCGTTTGATTATATTTGTAGGAGAAGTGCACGGCCTGCCATGACACTTGGGGTGCTCATAAAGCTCTTCTTCTGTGCCTTAATCGGGTATACGCTCATCTTTGCAAACTCTAATTTATTGGTACAAAACAAAACAAAACAAAACAAAACAATCGATTGTATACTCATGCCATGTTAAGAGTTTAATTAGTCCCTAGTTTACTTGTGGAAATTGCTTTTCAGGATTACGCTTGGGGTAAATCTGTACCATGTAAGTCTCAAGTTCACCTCTGCAACAGTGGCATCTGCAGTAGACAGCTCACTCCCAGCCATCACCTTCTTCTTGGCGGTGCTTTTGAGGTTTATCATCATCGATATCACTAAAGCCTAACTTGAGAATGTATCATAAATAGATTCAAGTTAGTTGTGAAAATATTAATTATAAGATGTTTGACTTTTCTGAACACATAAATTTTGATATAGATATTTAGATATACACCATATCAACACACATAATAAAAGTAATGTATCATAAAAAACCAAACCGCCTTATAATTTGAATGGATGGAGTAGTAGATAATACCAAGATTGGAATGTTGCTTGCCAGGACAGGACGGAGTATGTGAAGCTGAGGAGCTCTTCAGGCATAGCCAAGGTCACAAGTGTAGCACTCTGCCTAGCTGGAGTCTTCACCATCGTCTTCTTCACCGGCCCATCCATAAGCCCTATCAACCATCACCGTGCCTTCGCCTCTGACACAAGCTCGAAAACAGTAGTTCCGAGGGGTGTGTGGATCAAATGGACATTCCTTATGGTGGTCGCCAACATGTGCTAGTCTTTGTGGATCATTTTTCAAGTTCGGATGCATGCATATTTAATTATTTACCAAAAAAAATTCTGAGCTGTTCTTGCATGCTTGTCTACATCGATCCACAGCTGCAATTGCTGACACATTTATCGGGGTCTCTACTCCTTGTCTATTGACTGTGTAGGCTGCGGTGCAAAAGGAATATCCAGATAAAATGGTTGTGACTGTGACTCGGTGCCTGTTCAGCACGATGCAGTCGTTTGTCGTCGCGGTGGTCGCAGAGCGCGACTTCTCCAGATGGAAGCTAAGATTCGACATTAGCTTGCTCGCCATCCTATACTCGGTAAGTTGTGCACATAAAATTTTCAATCATCCTCTTCCACTAGTGTATTCACTATTGGCATGTTCTTCGGCACACGCATCTGACTATTAGACGACTGGTGGTTTGCTTCAGGGTGTTATGGTGACGGGAGTGTCCTACTACCTGCAAACGTGGTGCCTAGAGATGAGAGGCCCCATGTTCTTCGCCTCCTGGACGCCACTCTGCTTCGTGTTCACAATATTTTGCTCATCCTTCTTTCTTGGAGAGATTGTTCACCTCGGCAAGTAAATTAAATCATATATATATATATATATATATATATATATATATATATATATATATATATATATATATATATATATATATATATATATATATATATATATATATATATATATATATATATATATATATATACTCACTGTCAGCTGATCAAAGGTGCAATATTCTAAAAACACGCTGAAATAAACAAACTTTCCTTTTCTTCTCTTCCTTTATTGGCAGCATCTTGGGTGGAATTTTGCTGGTCGCAAGTCTTTACACCATGCTGTGGGGTAAGAGCAAAGAGGGTAATGAGACTGATGATGTCACTGATGACGATATTGAGAAATCTACACATATCTACCCCAGAGAGCAACAACATACTACAACAGATCAGGCCAAAGAATCGATGTTGACAAGCTCGGCAGCTTTGCATGTCCAAGAACTATAATTTTGTTTTTGGCATGGTAGCCCTTTTATTTAGTCACCTTAAATTAGGTGACAGTCAGCCTATTTGAATTTGGCTCATGTGTTACTGTGTTATGAGACCGTGGAATTTTAATTCCACCTTAATTAGTTGTTAAGGGCAGGTTACAGTAATCTATAAGAGTGAGTACAATAGCAGGCTACAAGTCAATTGTAAGCATATGTGGAGGAGAGAAGAGAGAGAAGGAAAGCGGGCTACAGATTCGTAGCCAGCTGTAGCACAAACTCCAATACGTTATGTGTGTATGAGAGGTGGGACCATGTATTAATGGTTTATGGATAACTATTGTATGAATGAGCTATTAGATTGGCTATAGATGATTTGCATTTAGTAGTTGGCTATGCAATTAAACTTGCTCAAAGGCTCCTATAGTTCACTTTGACTAAATATGGTCGGCAGTCCACTGAGGGGGATAACCACGATGGTAGATTAACTACGTGGAGGGACGTGCATGATCAGAACCAGATGATGAACACGAAGAGCAGGGACATGAAGCTTGTCACGCCCAGAAATTCACTAGTAATTTCTGAACTTATTTGTGCATAAAATCCTCGTCCAGGAATCAGCCGAGGTACACAAACTGACAATTTAATATACAGATTCATCAAATTAACTAAAACGATAAATACTTACTTAAGAGGCACTTAGTCCTCACCATGAAGAAAACTGCAGCGGAAAATAAAATCTAGCGAAGCTCCGGCTCCACTCCCACAGGCAGCTCAACTGGGGTATAAGCCAAACGTCTTCTCCTTCGCAACTTGTCTTCAACTAAGGTTTGATTGATTATTGCAAGGTGAGCATATGACATACTCAGCAAGCCACACAACAAATATGCAAGTGCACAAGGATACCAAAGGATGGCATAATATAGGGCTCATTTGCAAAAACAGCATTTAGCAAACATTTGAGAATTTGTAAAACAATAGAGTAATTAATCATCAATATTAATCAACACTGAACAGCACACCCATGCTACACAGGCCCAACCATTCTGAACAACCATACCCGGCTGCACAGATCTATCTCCAAACCAGGAATATACCATTCCAAACCAGGAGCTAATCAAATTATTACCAGTTATAGCATCATTTATTATGGTGAGAAGTGTGAGACTAATCACGAAAGACATTGTTAGACCCGCCCATAACCGCGGGCACGGCTATTCGAATAGTTTTACTCTGGCCAGAGGTGTACCACTGTACCCACAAGACACAACCCACCAGCATGTTACCGTGTCCGCGCAGACACGTCACCATGTTGAGTGATTGTGACAAGACCCCTCGCATAACTCAACTCAAAGCAGTGCACCGTTCCCGGATCATAGTCACCCCCTTATAAACAAGGCATGGACTCCCCAGCGACCCCCGTGGGCTTATCTCCGCCACTTCTCAGTCTGGTGCTCCGCAATGAGCCTTGTTATACGAAGTGTCCAGCCGTTGCCCATTCTGGCTTGTGGTTGGCACGGTTAATGTTTCACAACCGAAAATCGTGAACCGGTCCTTAATTGTCATGAGCACGACCATCAAAACCATGTGCTCACAACCCACCATTATCAAGTTTTAGTTGGCACATTAATTAATTAACCAATCACGATTGACCATCGTGAGCTATCATTAAATATCCATCATTAAGTAATAGTGAAACATTAGTTATCCCAATTGTGTGCTAATGTTTCTAAGCATGGCTAAGCAATTATGTCTAACATCTAGTTGAACCAATATATAAATCCAACCAGTCAAATTATAACCCGAGGTAATCAAGAAATAGGGTAATCAATGCAAACTAGCCATAACAAAGGAATAGGTTCACACCACCCGGTGACATTCAAAAATAAATGCACAGTTGAAATAAATAGAGAATTTAAATATAGGATCAACATGCTCAAAGGAATTGTGTTTGGGATCTGTGTGACTTGCCTTGCAATAAAGGGTCTTCAATTAATCTTCTTGAACACTTCCGGCGCACTCGCGAACTTTCGAAACGACGGAAACGACAAGCTAACACACAAAACGAGGAAAAAGACTAAGAAACTCCAAATAAACAATACATAAAAAGTAAACAAACATGTAGATCATAATTTTAGATGAATTTTGAGACTTGAACGGCCTCATTCTGACTTCATATGAATTTATTACGAATTTTACAAGATTAAATCTAATTAAAGCCCATTTAAAAAGGATTAAATAAATTTAATTCAATTTATGGATAATTTTAATATGTAGATCTTTATTTTATACAACTTTTGCAACTTGAACCACATTAAACTGAGTTACAATGAATTAGTTATGAATTTTTAAAGATTAAACCGGATTAAAGCATTTATATGGATTTTAATTGAATTATGACGCAATAATGAATTATTTTTGAAAAGGAAAAGGGAATTATTGCGTCATCGGCTAGGGTTCGCGGAGGACCGGGTGCATGGCGACGGTTCACGAAAACGAACGGCCGAGATTCATCCATCCAAAACGGACGGCCAAGATCCATCGGTCCACGACCGGACCACGGCAGACGGCAACGATGACGTTGGCGATGACGTCATCACCGGTGACGGCTCGGCCTCGCGTGCTCGCCAGCGAACAACGGCGCGGCGGCCCAAACGGAGGACACCTACACGTAGCGGACAGCACGGCGAACTCATTGGTGACCAAAACGACGGCGGAAGATCAACGGACGACGACGGCGACGAGGAAGAGCGGCGGCAACGGTCGGATCAACAGCGGCGACGGTGCTCCGGCGGCTGACAGGGACGGCGAAAGGGCGGATGAGGACGGCGACGCGACGGCGACCACGGCTATGACATCCCCGAGCGACGACGACGACTGGAGCGACGGCAGCGCACGGTAGGAGCGGCGGCGGCGACGGCGGCGCGAGGCGGCACGGCGCTAGAGCTCTACTGGCGACGAGAGACTAAGGCGAGGGTGGCGGCAGCGCAGCTTGGCTAGGGTTTCGGCGAGAGGAAGATGACGACTGACGGGTAGGACCCACCTGTCAGCGGCGGTCGCACGCGCGCGCACGGGCGGCTCGGCTTGGGCCGACTTGGGCCGAGGGAGAGAGAGAGCGGTTTTGGGCCGACTTTCGGCCCAAAGCCAAAAGGAGGATTTAAAAACATTTTTCTATTTAAATTATTCATGAAATGCAATTCCATTTATTAAAAATACTTCCTTGGCTCAAATAAGTCCTAGAAAAATCTAGGAACTAAAGAATCAAGAGAAGTATTTAACAAAATTTTATCTAGCCCAATTTTATATTGAGATTTAACAAATTAAAATTAGATCTTCTCTTCTAGGCTTTTAAGATCATTTCTAATAATTCCCTTTTAGACAACAATTTATAAATTAAGGATTTTTAAACAAAAAAAACACTTAACATAATTATAATTAGATCATTAATGATTAAATAATTACTGAACTGTTCTTTGTATCATTTAGGAATTGAGCTCTGAAAAAAAATCCGAGAAAATTTCAGAGAGTATAATTAATCATGGAGAATTTAATAAAAATTAAATCCATCCATGCTTTAAATTTAGGAAATTTTATTTCCCACATTTAACTTCACTTGTAAATTAATGAACATTTAATATAAATTCTATTAATAATTTATTAGATAATTTATAAATCCTAAAACGAAAATCTGGCTGTGACAAAGCTTTAGACAGGTTCGGGCCATCAAGGCGACGTAATACCCTACGTCATGTGTTCTGGTGGATTGTATATTGATACAAGATGAGGTGTAGTTATCGGGTTTTGAGGGGTTACCATGCCCTCCTTATATAGCCGGGAGATAGGGTTTACAAGTCGGTTAAGATCTAATCTAGTTGGTTTACAATGATAAGCATCAATCAAGGGATCTGATATCTAGCTTATCAGATCAGATCCCTATCTATCTGCTAATTGCCTTATGGTAGACTTGCAGTGCACGCCGAGCGCCTCCGAGCGCTGCCGTGCGCCACAGGTCTTCAGGTACTAGGTCAGGCCATTCCTGGTGGGCCGGCCCATGCGCCTTGTTGTGGGTACCGGGGGTTATACCCTCCACAGCTAGTCCCCAAGCGCCTTGTATCCATTGAGCAACACCGTCTTGAGCATTTCAGAGCAAGCTGACTTGTAGCAGACCAGCCTGACTGGTGATCCGACCAGTTCAACTGGTTATCGAACCAGTTAGCTGGGAATCCAAATAGTTAAACTGCTTGATAGATCTTCAATTGCATAATCAATGGCTTGCCATAAGGATGTAAGGAGCTCCAAGTAATTTTTTTTAAATTCTCCATTCTTGGTGAAGTGTTTCCACTTTAGTGCCGAGTTCGACGCTAAATAATCATCAGGCTTGACTTAGTCAGTAATGGGGTTGAACCTTTGCTTGTTGGTATTTTTTAACGCAAACAGAAATAATCTGAAAGCGTAACGGAATTACCAACGTAGCACTTCACCAAGCTGTATTCAAAGTATCGTATTTTCCACAGGGAACGAAGGTATTCTTCTAGCTAATCCATGCAAGGATAACACAAGGGTAGGAAAGGTTAGGGCAAAGATGGATTCCTACGGTTTTAGAGGTCTAAGAACAGATCTTTACTTCATGCACCGGCCAGCACCTAGTCCACTAGGTAGATGTCTGGCTTATAGCTCTACTTCCAACCCGTACGTGGGGGAGTGCTAGGGACGGATAGGGCTGTCACCACTTGCCGCCTACCCCTCTACCGTGGGGAAACGAAGAAAACGAAGGTAACCTCTAGCCTAGACACCATATCTATGCTATCGATTACTATTCTAACGTTGATCGTGGAGTCCGAGAAGATCGTAGTCCTACGCTAGAACATCTGTTACAAGAACGAACGATGAACCTGCAAACAAACAAAAACATAGCTTAGCTAATCAAAATACACAATACCATAAGAACCACGAACACTTACTTAACAGGAGAACCCATGGAAGCACAAGTGCTCAGAGGTATAAGTTGTAGGGAGCCGACAGGCCCGGCACTCCTTTTACCCTTTGGTGTACATAGTAGACCGAGTAGAAGACTCATGCAGCTACAGTCGCTCTCTTCTTTGCATCTCACATCTCTCTTCTTCGCTACAGTCGCCCTTTGGAGTGTTGCTCAATATCTAGTAGCTCTTCTTCCTGGATGTTGATGATGATGAGGGATGTTCTACTCTTCTTTTATAGTCCAAATAGGTCGGTATATAGGAGAAATATACATGGAAAACCCATGTATGGAATGCACTGCCACACGAAGGAGGGCTGAGAAGGTAGGGCGCACCAGGGGTGCGGCTGCCCCTCTATGGGCTCCCCCTCACCACCATGTTCACGTGGAGGGCTGTTGCGTCAGCCAGGACCTCTCCTACGTCGGTGGTTGGCCCATGTTCGTAGGATACTTGGGCCTTCATCTTGTTCCTTTGCACGGATTCTACATTTATGCTTTTCGGAATGTGCCTTTCTTTATAATTCCACCATATTTATGTATAAGTCTTGCAAACAATGGTGAATCACCAAAACTCGTGGAATTCATTAGTTATTTATGTGTAAGTCTTGCAAAGTTTGGTGTTTGTTTATGCAGATTTTATGTGAGAGTTGGCAGTTGGAAATATGAGTTAAGGACCGCCAACAAGCTCCCCCACACTTTAGTCCTTTACTCGTCCTCGAGAAAAGCTTTAAAGACCAAGATGGGTCATCTCCTTGATATGAAACATGCATACAAGTTATTCCAGGCTTCACATGAACCTGTGAACATTATCTTGGGTGATTGAATAATGGAAAAGCATGGATTCAAATTCCCTTTTGCATCAATCAGTTCAGAAACTTGGGTTTTTCCATTTGATTTTGAAAATGTAAACATAGCTTAGCTCCTCGAATGATTCTCTTTGATCACTCAAAGTTATGCCTAGTTCCTTACCAAGGCATATCATAGTGTTGCCTTCCTTCTTAGAGATAAGGGGATTCTAACTCTAACCCTAAACCCTATATATATATCGGTGCTATGTTTCTTTACTTGTGCATGTCGGTGTATGTCATCTTAAAATATCATTAATAAATTTAATAAAAATATAATAAGATTTATTAAATATGTGATATGTCACTCAACAAATATGTAAATTCAATTAGATATATATAGTTAAAAAATAAATTTCAATATGAATGACATGTTTTATTCGGAATCAATTTATTATTTCTATTTCTAGTTAAATTTGAGCTTGTATTTTATTTATTAATATATTGTATATTGATCTACATCTTGTTATTTTTTTTATGATTTGTAAACGATATATAAAAATAAAGGGTGTTCCCTCGAGACGAATAGACTTTTCCACCTTTTTTTTAGATAATGGAATATAATCCCGGGCTTTGCTCAAAGAGCTACAACCAATTATTACACCAATTCAACAAAAACTCACACTAGAATAAACAAAAGCATACACGAACTAATAAGAACTCACAGCATAAAAAGATCATAAAAATTATTGAATTCTATTTGTGAATCTCCATCCAAAGTTAGTGAACAGGTGCATAACTATTGACTCAAGATTATGACATGCAGGTTTCACTGACTTGATTTCTTCATCATGTATACATCATGTATATATCTGCACCATTCCAAGTCGGAATTGTCACCTGCCGTTGTTGCCAATCTTCTTCAACGGTACTCTATGTACTACTCCAAACTGGAGTATATATATGGTAGTAGTAGTAGTAGTAGTAGTAATAATAATAATAATAATAATAATAATAATAATAATAATAATAATAATAATAATAATAATAATAATAATTAAAAATATTTAGTTGAAGTTTATTTTTAAAAAAAGTAGAAGTAGTTCAAGATTATTCATCTATCGTACATCCCATTGACAGATTACGTACATACAAATTAAAAAAAAACTTAATGGAGGCACCATTGCTGCTGCAATTGTAAGAGAACTAATTAATCTGCCAGAACCCAGTAATTCCTTAAATTTTAGGCAAATTGTGTGCTGTTAACTAAAGTCAACCAGCTGCAGCCTAAACCCAGCAGTTCCATAAATTTCAACCGAAACTGTGTGTGTTTAGAGTACGTCTCAGCTAGGGATGAAAACGATCGGAAACGATCGAAAAACAGCCTCAACCATTTCCATAATCATATTTTTCTCAGAAACGAAATCAAAAATGGTAAAGTCGGAAACGAAAATAATATCGGAAATATTGGAAAGCCAGAAACAAAATAATACGGACGGAAACATGTCAGTACATATTGGAAACTGATAACAAATACGGAAACATTAAACTATAGAATACATATATTTAACTTTACATAAGTATATTGAGGTTAGGAATTTGATTGAAGAGTCAGTCAATCTCTAAACTGTGGGTCAAGTACAGACATACCCTATAAATATCGATATATTTAGAAATACAGTAATCACCATATTATAGGAAATGGTAATTGCCACAGGAATATGGTAAATACGGAAACAATCGGTATAACAGCAAAACCATTTCCATTTCCATATTTTTTTACCATTTTCATTTTTTTTCCAGTCGATTGCCATTTCCATATGGCTCAGCCACTAGAAAGTCGGAAACGAATGTCGGTCGGCCAGGAATTACCGTTACCGTTTTCACCCCTAGTCTCAGCCCACTACTGCTAGAAATAAGTGATCATCAAACAGTAAAACACTATACTAGTTACTATACTAGTAGCTTACTATTATTAATGAGGAAATCTAATCTAACTAAGGCTGTGTTTAGATCTAGGGGTGAAAATTTTTGCCGTGTAACATCGGATATACGAACACACATTTGAAGTATTAAACGTAGTCTAATAACAAAACAAATTATAGATTCCGCTTGTAAACTGCGAGACAAATTTATTAAGCTTAATTAATCCATTATTATCAAATGTTTACTGTAGCACCACATTGTCAAATCATGGAGCAATTAGGCTTAAAAGATTCGTCTCGCAATTTACACGCATTTGTGTAATTAGTTTTTTTTGTCTATATTTAATACTTCATGTATATGTCCAAATATTCGATATGGCAGGGTGAAAAGTTTTTGCATGGGAACTAAACAGGGTCTAACTAACAAACAGGTGCGTGCAGAGTGCAACCCTCGATCTTTGTGTAAGCGAAACCAGTACTATACTCATTATTTTACCTTGGTCAACAGTAATGATGTTTAATTAGTGGCTTAGATGTTGCCTCGTTTTCGTCAGTTAGCAATAAATCACTTTGTATACTGATCAATTGAAGAATGTTCTCATGTATACTAACATTTCTTTAGCCATCTTTAGCAATCATGGTTTAATGTAACATATACAAATTTCACGTATTCGATTAAGCTACAATTAATCAAATGCCACTGTGATAAACAACAAGCATACATTATATACAGATACAAAGCATAATAAGGTCATAGCTTTATGATTTTATCTGGTAATATCGTTTAAAATGTGTCATGCCTATATTACTACCTAGAAATTAACATGGAAAAATATAAATCTATATAATATTATATGGTACCTTGCCATTTGTTTTTATCCACACTTGCAATTTACGTGATATTATGCTTCATCTTCGTGAAAAATCGAGTATTTAAATTTTACAAACCAAAGGAGAAAGGTCATTTAAATACATCTCACATGTAGTTGGATAAGTATTAGTATGTTATCTACAATTACATGATAGGATACATAAGTATTGCTCCTCAAATATGCATAAATCTTCATTAGCTACCATCCAAATACCCAAACAAGCATATGTGCAGTATAAACATGACATGCCACCCAACTTATCGATGATCTGAAAGCTTGATTACTTGGGGTTGAAGAGAATTGCTATGGCATGGTCAGAAATGGTTTGAAGGTCCAAATGAGTTCCAAAAATTCAATAATAATCAAAATGAAGAACACCATTTGGTCACCTGCGTACAAAAATGTAACAATGAGAACACATCGAAAAGATGGCAGACAACAATGATGCAAACAATAGAAAGATCAGAGTTATGGTTCCTTCACAATTAATCGTGTATTGGTATAAGCTATGAAGGAGCATCCAACACCCACTAATCACTACTTTTGATAAATCACTAACATTAAGGGATAGAAATAAATATCCAGATAAAATCAAAATACGAGGTAACTATCACAAAGCTCAAGACTTGGTGCATTTAACCAGCCACGTGGTCTATTAAAGCAATGATGATTTTTTGTTACTTATGCATAATAGTGATGTCGTAAATTTACCTGGAAAGAAAAACGCATGTTGGCGTTTTTGTGCCCAAGAAAACCTACATTAACCAATCATAATTAATATGCCAACAAGACCCATGATACATATCAAGTCAACCATTGCATTTTTTATAAGCAGTAATCAGCTTAGTTACTAACCACTCAAGTCAAATATTTATTCATTTTAATTAAGTAATCCCTCTGTTTCAAATTACTTCTTATTCTAGGTTTGTTTTAATTTAAACATTTGTATATTTTGCCATCAACTTCTAGACATTCATGTAGTTTAATATCATAAGATTTATGTTTGTAGATTAGCCTTGATATATACTTTCATAATATATAATTCACATGGTGTTAACCTATACGATTTTCTAGAAATTAATTGTCAAGAATAGATACGTTTGCCTTAGGACAATACTAAAATGATAACTAATTTGAAATGAATGGAACAATGAAATTTATTATTATATTATAAACAAGCTAATTAAGTGTATTTTTTGGACCACTAAAATTCCACTCGTAAATCGATCTCAAGCAAAACCTGATTGGCTCACTTGGTTGTAACATGTTGACAGCCCTAATCCTAAAATACATTGCTTAGATGTGTGGATGGTTTTGTTTTCTTTTAGCTTGATAACTATAGACTAATAAATATGTAGGAGCAAATGACAAAGCATTAGTGGCCAAGACTTGTATGATATATGTTGTTGGTGCATATATTTGTTTTGCTTATAAGATATAAAAGCAATGAGTTACACTAATATTATGAGCTCAGTGGCGAAGCCAAAATTACACTTATATTTTGCAATTCTACATTTCACGCTTATAGTTTCCTATGTGTGATTGCTAGTGTAGCAACATTTTAGAAAAGACAAATTACCTAGTAACAAAATTCCTAATATTTCAGGAGCAAGAAATTTACTTGCGCAAAAAAAAATACTTCAAATCTTCTAAATATTCAACTTGTTTGTTGAACCTAGAAAATTGGTTAGATGAAATTAATCTTGCTCAACCAAAAAGCAATCAAACAAATTAAAGTGTACCTTACCAAAGTTTAGTATGTTGCTTTTATGCAAGAGTAATTGTAACAATGCATGAGGAAATAATGAGAGGTACCACCCTTTTATTATTGATTTGTGGCAACTTATTGTACTTTAGCATTAATGATGTATTCTAGTACTTACCTGTACTACCATGTACACCGGTAGTTTGCACTAAAAAGTGTGGTATATGCAAATAGAGAAAAGAAAATGGAAGTACAAAAACATCCATCAATGTGGTTTGTTATGAGCATGGATGAATAAAACTTCAGGTTTTATGTTTACTCACCACAAAGTTATTTTTAAGCATCGATGCAATATTTACTACTATGGACAACCAAGGTCTTGAGAGATATGTCATAGGAGGATAACTACAAAGAAGTGCCATAGAAAGAATCTGCAACAAATAAGAGACAAACATTACTAAAATAAAATTAAAGATAAAACTTTCATTGAATAATCAAGGGAACTTGTACTTACTACTGCAACACGAGAAGTGTTGATTATTCCTAGAACTTTCACAATATGTGGGTAGATAAATGTCTGGTATATAAGTATGCTAGCACCTATGATATAAAAGAAGATATGAGAATATACCATTAAATATGGTTTCTACAACTTAAACAAAATAGGAAAAGTTGATATTGTATAAACAATTTTGCAAAATTTGCTATAAGGCACTCAAAATTTATAGTCTTTGTTGTAGGATACTCAAAGAAAATGTATTTCTTACAGCACATCGTGAAAACACAGTAATTAGCCGTTATACATACATTGAACACATTGTTTTTTTGTTATATCTAGTCCAAATGGAGATAACTTTTTTTAGAAAAGACAAGTTTGTCCATAGGGCATGCTTCTTTTTAACCCCATCAGGTCAATTTCGAACCAAACCTAGACTAGGGAGTGAGAATGAACTGCATCGAGGGAGTGAGAATGGATTGGATCTAGTTCTAACCAGTCCGAGTCGTCTTACAAGCCGATCGATACAAAGGCAAATCTGTATTTTCCGTGTTGCTTCTCTCTCCATTTGCACCAAATATAATAAAATTGTGCATTAAGTGTCCAACAGCTAATTACCAAGTTTTTGCGATGTTATGTAGCCAATATTTATTTCTGGCCATGTTATACCAAGTTATCATTTATGCATTGTCACGCATCAGTAGAAAAGCATCTTGCTCTTCATTTAAATATAAATACATATCAGTAAAGCTTTGTATAGTGTATTTAGCTACCCTGAATAGAATGCAAGAATATTGACCAATTTGATAACTTGACATGTACCTGTAATTGCAAGAACTTGACCAACATCCTCAGACGAGAAATTTAGTCCGCCAAATTGTTTGTCACTTTCAGACCATAGAGAAAATATCTAAAATTTGATTTCAATTATCATCAAAGGTTGAAAAAACAACTTTACTGAAAAAAAATTCAAAATAATGTGTGCACCATATTTTTCTATAGAAAGGATGCTATGAAATTAATCATCGTAAGAAGAGAACTCCCAAGACAAAGGAGAAAAAAATGCAAATAAAAAATATTCTATACAGTTATAATAAAACATATAGTAGTAGAGATATATTAACATATCCATGCTATCCTAATCTAATCATTCAATTTATATGTAATTTCCCTATGATTTCATTGGTGGAGAGGAACAAAATTGAAATCGAGTAATTCATTTGTCTATGTTCGTATTAATGACAAGATGTGGTGAAATTGTGACCATTGGTAATTTCTTAAATGGTTCATTATAAAAAAAAACAAATATGGTATGTGTAGAGTTGCCTTTAAAAGCACTTCCAAAGTATTATAAACTTAATAGTTTTTATAAACTTGCTATAAAATAAAATCAATGCTGTAGTTTTAAAAGTTTGACTGAATGTTAAGCACCAATATAAATAGAAAATATTTAATGTTACTAAATAGATCTTTGGGGGCACTCCCCTAGGACGAGAATGTTCAAGGGCCTCAAGGCGTATTGGTAGAACATATGTAGGTTCACAACTTGCAAGTAAAAGAAAGAAATTATAGCAATTATGCATGTAGGTTACCTCTGTTGATTAAATTTATATGTTATAATAAAACTTGTATGTGCTTCATTGTTTTCCATGAACTAATAAGTGTGTGTCCTTCAACTAAATGTTATTATCTTGTTATACACATGGCTGGGGATGAAGATGGGATGTGTCTCATCAACAATTTTTTTTACAATATCTACAAAATTAAATTATTACTTGTTCAACATATAATTCTATATAACACAAAAATGATTGTATAAATAATAAAAAAGTTTTAGGATCTAGTTGATGCATGGTGAGAAATAGATATTTCAATTAAATATTTATGATATTTCAAACATTGTTTTATAATGATTAAATAATCATGTGGCCCTTTTGAAGTAAATTAAATCTCTCTTACATAAACATAGAAGCATTATTTATAGTGATAACACTATACCCTAGTTTTGTAATTGGGTGAAGTGTTTAATCGATATTTCCCAAAACAGGGCAACTTTTCCTCAATTATTCGCAAAATTTGTGTGGCATGGTTCAAATTGTCCCATTATTGGGTTCAAACATCTAGACTCATTTAGCTAAGAAATACTACACCATTAGTTTAGACATACTTGGTACATACCTCTGTGTAAGCCATGTCATCGAAGGAGACAATGCAGAAGAGAACAATAGATGACATTAATGGCCAATTCTTAAATAAGCTCTTATCTTTAGCTGGACCAGTGTGTTGCTTGACAAACTCTTCGAAGTCAACCAAATGTGTACTCAAAGATCCAATTTTACAATCTCAGTTCTTTCTATTGAATATTTATGTAGTGTTTCCTGAAATTTTATGAAACACATTATTTTGAAATGAAAACACATTATTTTCCTGAAAGTATTAGCAAAATATTAATTAACTTTTGTATTTTAGTAGGTAAGATAAATTTTAGCTAAGGGAAGCATAAAAACAAGAATTATGTGTGCCCAAATTAATATCAATAAGAATAAAATTGGCTAGTTGTGCACTTACCGGGAGCCAAATGCAACTTATAAGAATAACGAAGCAGAAGATCGATATACATAAACAAGGTAGAAAATATGGGAACCTAAGGAAAGATTTTCAAGAATCAGTCATTTAAGGAGTTATACCATCTAGAACAATTATATTTCCTATAACAACGATACCTTCCAAATAATGAGTTTGCTAAAAATAGAATTGGATATTTTTCTGATGGCTGTCAAATGAAACAAAAGCATCATAATAGCGTCAATGCATTGTTTAAGCATGCACCCAACTCATATGGTATTAAAATTTAGTAGGATACCTGTGCAAGATATCCACTGATAGCTGGCCCAACAATGAGACCTATTGCCCATGATGTGCTAACCTAATCATATAAAAAGAGTGTCATAATCTAAAGTGCAATATAACTATAGTAAAAAATATTATAGAACTTTGTAGTATACCAATGACAACCCAATGGATTGATGCTCTGGTCAACAAACTTCAACGGCATAAGCCTGTAAAGCCCGGTTGCAGTATGCTAGCTAGTTATAGTATTTCAATAGTGGATAGAAAATATGAATTTAGATAATTTAATCACCGTACTCTTATTGGTCCAAGTAAGCCATTCAATGAACCTAAAAGAAATCGTGTAGTTATCGCCATCCAATAGTGTGTACTTAGTCCAAAGAGAGTATTGAATACAAATCTGATTTCACAACACAAGGTAAAGTAATCATAGGTGGATATAAAGAAGGTAATACAAATCATTACTTACTTGGTTCAATCGGAACTGAACTAAAAAGTACTTAGGCTGAAAAAATTCCAAAAATGATAACAGGCTTCCTCCCAATACGATCTGCTACCATCCCCCAAGCAGTGGAAGTTAAAGCTCTACCAAACATATATGACGCACCTAATAGGTTGAGAATTATAATATGCCATGTTTGCGATAGATAAATAGGTGTAAAAAACATTTGTCACTACTAAGTAAAAGCATGACCTTTGGTATTACAGACATTATAATTGCTTACCTACAAAACCTGCATAGAATCCAATGTCCTCTACTCTTTTTGCAACATGCAAGTCTCTTATCTGTAGTGGACAAGAGAAATATACAATAAAAATAAATGCTATAATCTCTTACATATTGTGAAGAAGAGAATTAAACTATGAGCTTACCTTTTATTCAAACAATGATTAGCCAAAACATATGAGTATGAGTATACATAGCAACATATATATGACTATACATAGCTTGAAGAATTAGGAATTAGGTGGTAACTTTACTGTTATTTCCGTTTCCAAGACTAAAAAACTAGTTAATATAAATGGAAACTAGAGAAATTTGAATTGCTACATGAATGATGAACAACATTTCACGGAACCAAATGATAAAATTATGCAAGGTACAAATTCCGCTAATGAGAAATAGAAACAGCTAATTTACACTAAAACTTATACAATGTAGAGTATACTTTTGGTGCTATTGTAAATTTTACAATCATAAATACATACCATGAAGTATAAGAAGGGAAATAACGATGATATTGGCAAACCTGAAATTCAATTATAAGGATGGAATTCAGTAAAAAAAATATTGTAAGGATGAAAGGTTAAAAATCTACCATGAAAAGCTCACAGGCCCGCATCAATGGAACAAGCTAAGCCAATGACAAGATAAATAAAGATGCAAAAGAGATGCAAGAAACAACAATTTAGAATTTTGCTTCAATAGTTCGACCAACGATTACAAGCTTGAACTTTCCTTTTAGCCCCTTAATTTTAGACACTAATACTCTCTTTATTTTTTTAACTTTTAACGTGACATTTGACCATTTCTCTTATTAATAAAATTTATATGACTCATATTTTTTTCATATTTATACTAAATTCTTAAATAAGACGAATGATTAAACATTATGCCAAAAGTCAAATGAGTCATCTATATAAAAAGAAAAAATGGAGGTAGTACAAAATAATCCTCTATAAGATAAATTCAGGTGAACTAGAAATGACTGATAAAGCATTCACATCTTGCAATGCTGGTGGAAATGGAAAAAAAATGGATATGCAAACATAATAGGGTCCGTCTAATACTTAGCAACCATGGGTCCACGGTGTGCACGATTACGTTTACACACCTAAGAAGGAATTGCTAAGGCGCGAGCGCGACGACTCAGATTTCTCGGTCATGTTTCCACGCTCGTAGGCTTCCACGTGCATCTTTTTCTCTCTTTTCTAGAATTCAGCCCAACAAAAGCAACATGGCCCAGTAAAGAAAATATATTTATATATAGACTTTACATATCTAAAATATATATACATATATAGAAAGAGAAATTTTTTATATAGAAATTTGTGCATGTAAATTTTTATAAACATAAATTTCAAATGAATTCAACGACATGTTAATCTGTCCCAAAAAAAATATGCAATAAATTTTATACATATAAACTTTATGTATAGAAACTTCATACGTATAAAGTTTGTATCATATATACAAATTAAAATGAATTCATAGAATAAAAAAAGAAAAATCATGCATGCGGGTTGTGAGGCCTAACTGGTTGGTCTCACCTAAAATTCAACTTGGTCAAATAAAATTAAATGGGAAAGAGTAAAGCCGAAAAGAAAAAGGACTAGCCGAAAATGGAAGAAGTGGCTATATTCGTATTAGAGCCAAAAAGAATATGACGCTTCATGTTATAGATGGCCATATGGCCCGGGGCCCAACGACCCGGCCGAAGACACGACCATTTGGCCGGGCCTAAGCACGGCATGGCCCGACAGTTGGGCTGTGCTTAGGCCAATGCCTTGGCACGGTGGGCTGGCCCGGCACGGCACGATCGAAGAAAATATTATAGGGATCCAAAATAGACTTAATCAACCATATAAGGCAATGCCAAAAGAGAGGAGGAATACAAAATAGACTTATTTATAGTCATATAAGACAGCCCAAAGAGTTGAGGATGAAAAATAGACTTATTCTATGAAGAAGCACGATGGGTTATCGTGCCTTACAGCCGAAACGGCATGACCCGAGTCATATAGGGCCGTGCCTGGAATGTGTGTGCAGCCCGTGAGCTGGCACGACACAGCCTGACATGTAGGTTGGGCCGTGCTTGCCTGACTGACCTCAGCCCAGGCACAGCCGTGCTTGGGCCATGCGGAGCCGGGCAATCCATTGGCCATCTATACTTCGTGTGGCATGGGATTGGTCAGAGTAAATTGATCGCGTGGGGGCAGGTGAACGCGAGCGCTCGTCCATTAGCTTTTTCGAACATAACATGAACTAGCATGGTGGCCCGCGTAAATTGCGCAGCTAGCATTCTTATATTTTCTCTCATATAATAGCATATTTCATATTTTATTATCAAATATATTAAAAGGACAACATAATTTTAAATTTTGTACTAACTTGATCAAACTAACCAATGTGTAATATTCGTAATGTATTGTATATAAATGACAATTATTAATTATTTTTAATAGCGAATTTTAGTTATTTCTAAATTGTATTTCTATATGGACTCTAGAATCCTCTTCCAACATTCTTCATTTTGTTAATCATGAATTTCTATTATTTATAATTTTATTCCTATATTTCTAATTCAAAATTCAAAATTTTAGTTATTTCTAAATTATATTCCTATACTCATCTTCCAATATTTCTTATTTTTAATTCCGAATTTCTTTTCTTTATAAATTGTATTTTTATATGGACTCTAGACTCTTTTTCTACTATTGCTTATTATTTTAATTCTAAATTTTTATTATTTCTAATTTTATTTCTTTATGGACTCATGTTTCAATATTATTTCTTTATGGACTATTGTTCCAATATTCTTTTTTTCATTATAATTTATTTATTTATTTGTAAAATGTGTTTCTACATGTGCTCTAAACTCTACTTTTAGTTTTATTATTTTTATTTCAAATTTTAGTTAATTATAAATTCCTATATGACTCTATACTCTTCTTCCAATATTCTTAATTTTAATTCCTAGTTTCTATTATGTCTAAATTGTATTTGGACTCTAAACTTATCTTTTAGTATTTATTTTTTCTAATTGCGAATTTAATTATTTTAAAATTGTATTTTTATATGGACTCTATATACTTCATTCCATATTCCTTATTTTTTAAAATTTTGAATTTTCGTTATTTCTAAATTGTATTTCTATATGGACTCTAACCTCTACTTTAAATTTTCTTATTTTTCTAATCCCAAATTTCCATTAGTTATATTGTATACCGGTATGGACTATAGTCTTATCTTCCTATATTCCTTATCTTTAATTTCGAATTTCAGCTAAATTGTATTTCTATATGGACTCTAACCTCTACTTTCAGTTTTGTTATTTTTCTAATTCCAAATTCCAGCTAAATTGTATTTCTATATGGACTCTAACCTCTACTTTTAGTTTTCTTATTTTTCTAGTTCCGGATTTCCATTAGTTCTATGGTATGCCAGTATGGACTCTAGTCTTTTCTTCCTGTGTTCCTTATTTTAAATTCCGAATTTCAGCTATATTCTATAATTATGTCAATGATGATAGGGTAAATTGGAACCATGCCATTATAATTTTGCAAAGTTTAAGATATGCCATCGGTATCTCAATGACATGTAGGACCCACATGAGTCAATGACATGTGGGTCAGGATGTCATATCTCAAATTTTGCAAAATTATAATGGCATGGTTTCAATTTTCCCATGATAATAATCGTATCGATCGTTGTTGCTAAGACATATTATAAGGAAAATTGAAACATCTGTAATATAATGACCCAATCTTGACTATGACAACCTTAACAATGCATGTTTTACCCAAACAAATTGGATTATTTATGTGGTTGTACACATATAATCTAAAATAATCTTTCAATCTCATTCTTGCAATAATAATAGGATCAATCAAATCCTGCATTGTCTTGTATTGTCAAGTCTAAATAAATAGAGCCTCAGTGCACTCTTCTCTTAATAACAATTAAAAATATGTTTATTTATTATTATTATTTTTATATGATAAGCTATCAAGAATATTAGCTATACTTACCAGTAGTATAATAATTGCATACAGAGACATGTAGAGTCTCCAATAGAGGAGAATATAATCGTGGAACACAAACCAAGTTTTTAGATGATGGAAAAATCGAGAATCCTATCTGACCCAAAGCCTCGATCAATTTGATCTTGTTCCGAGAAAAACAAGCCTAAGCAAGACTTGTTTTAGATCCACACGTCTGAACATTCGACGACGCTATGGAAAAACCAAAACGACATGGTAGACGATGGACAATACAAACAATACGGATCTTATTTCATGAAATCGGATTTTTTTTATGAAATTAGACAGTTTTTTTTCGCATTGCACAGTACTGAATCGGAATTATTTTATAAACGCGGGATTTTTCTCGTGTTGGGTCAGACAGTTTTTTCGGGGTAGTATTTTTTATATATGGCGGTTCTTTCTCGTGTGAATTCGGATGGTTTTTTCGATCCTTTTTCAGCAATGTTTTTTCTGATGGTTTATTTCGGAGCGGTTTTTTATCTAGTCGGGTGGTTTTTTCGAATCGGTTTCTTTTATAAACGGGATTTTTTATAATCTGTGTTTTTTCGGTTTTTTATCTAGTCGGGTGGTTTTTTCGAATCGATTTCTTTTATAAACGGGATTTTTTATAATATGTGTTTTTTCTCGATTTTGAGTAGGACATGTTTTTTTCCTTTATTTATGGGAGTAGGATGTCAGAAGTTATTTTTTCCTTTCTATGGGAGTTGGACTTTTTTTTTCGTTTTCTTTACTGGCGATATTTTTTTCTTTTTTTTAAGGAATCGGATGTATTTTATGGGGGAGATTCTTTTTTTCTGTTATAATGAGTCGGACGTTGTTTTTACTACGAAATATTTTTTTCCTATTTTTACTGACGAGAGAATCTTTTTTCTCGCATGTTGAGTCCGACTTATTTTTTTTCTTTTTTATGACGATGGAAATATTTTGAACTTTAAGTAGTAAAATAATATAGGTAGATTCCTATATAGACTGTTTTTTTTCTCCGATTAATGTGAGAATTTTTAGGCCATGAGAGCGAACATGAGACTTCATAAGTTAATAATAGATAATAAGGAGACTGGAGAGGCAGTCAAGCAGAGCAGGAAGCGAAGCATGCATGAACACGTATAAATGAAGCAGTGATCGATATATAGGAGGCGCGTACGTACATGAGACGAGGATGATGATCCAGATGTGGAAGAAGCGCATGTAGGGGATGCCGGGGTTGAGCGCCTTGCTGCGCTCCACGGCGCAGGCGGGGCAGCCCTCATGGTATTGGTACGCCATCTCCAGCAATGGCGTCGCAGCGTCGCCTGCAGCCATCTCCGCTTCTTCCTCCTCTTGCTTTGCTGTTCCTGAGCTCCTGACTCCAGGGTGAGATGATGAGATGTCTCGGTTCACAACCAACCTGATTTATTATGTCGGTCGATAGCGAACTGACGTTGGCTCGATTCGCCATTAATTACTATTGCGATCTTTAGCCTGCGTAGCATTGCTGTTAGTCTCACACTCGAGCTCAATTAATCTCCATCTCCTCCGAGTCTGACGAAAAAATCAATGTAGTGCACAACACTCAGCGTATCAATGGCGACTGTTATTGAATGTGAGAGATTGGCAGATGGTGATGGACTGATGGCTATGGTTATGTCTCTGTTGCTGTTTAATTTGCTGATGTCTCTGCCATGGCACCATGGCAAGATGCACATATGCAATTTGGGCCTAGTTTAGCTTCAAAAGTTTACAGGCCTCGTGAGAAAGGCCCATCCTAACCTCCCCTCTCTGTTGTCGTCGTCCCTCTTCCTTTCCTTTCCTTTCCTTGCCGGCCGGCCAGGCCATGGTCTACGGCTTTCTCTGCCTTAACTCTTGAGTTGACCGTTGTCCGTTGATCGAGTTGTTGATGATGGAGGAAGGAGAGAAGCAGAGCAGCGGGGGGCGGTGGCGGTGTAGGTGGCTCGTCGACGTCGGCCGGTGGCGCCCCTCCCCCGCCGAGTTCCAAGCCGCCGCCGCCGTCCTCCCGCCGCACGACCGCCCCGCCATCCACAGGTTTTTCCAACCAACTCCTCTTTCTCCCCATTGATTCCACCCACTCACTACTGCAATTGAATTCAGCCTCTAGATTTTTCTCCTCGTCCTCACGACCTCACCGGTGCAGGTTCGTCAGAGAAGAAGACAGGAAACGAGCGCTCGTCAGCCGCCTGCTCAAGTACTCGCTCGTGCACCATGCCCTTGGAATGCCATTCCACCAAATTCGCATCAACCGCACGCTTGAAGGGAAGCCCTATCTGGTAGTAGTAGTAGTCTAGTAGATATTCTCATCAATTAATTCATCCCAAATCCATATCTTCAGTTTCACGTTTACATTCTGTCAGTTTCTGAAGCCCAAATTGGAATCGATCACGTCTTGTTGTTGCAGCAGAATAAAAATGTCAACCTTCCTGGCTTCAACTTCAACACGTCGCATCAGGGGGAGTACGTTGGCATAGCATCTGAGCCTCTCTGCCTCGTTGGCCTGGACATTGTGTGCATCTCCAAGCCCCAACGAGAAACTGCCCTGGAGTTCATCAACAATTTCACTTCCTATCTCACAGATCATGAGTGGAACTGCATTGTTACTGCAGACAGTCATGATGGTATGCTAACTGAGTTCTACAGGTATGCATTTGTTCTTGTTCATTTTTTTCTTTTCAGAACAAGTGCAGGGTGCTGATCATGTTTACAAGCCAAAATTTGTGGAGTTAACAATTGTCTGTTTCTGTAGGTATTGGTGTCTTAAAGAAGCATTTGTCAAAGCTACAGGTGCTGGCGTTGGATTCGGGCTGCAACGTTTGGAATTCCACCATATGAATTGGACTAATATTTCTCTCTGTATTGATGGAGAAGAGGCTAGGAAATGGATGTTTTGGCTTTTCAAGATTGATGAAATGCATTTGGTATGTCTGAATTTTTCGCATCATCTACAGTGCCTAAACTTTGGCTCTTGTACTTCTAGTTTTGGTCTTGTGATAGGTTATTTGCTTACGGTTATCAACACCACTGCAGGCATCCATTGCGAAAGGGCATCCAGAGGATGCTATTGACAGCTTCAGGAGAACATTATCTGATGTGGTTATTCAGGAGGGAGAATTGCATACGGCAATAGAAATTCCAGAAGAAGCTTTCACTCTATTGACAGTGGAACACCTTATACAGTTACATGATTAAATGGTCTTCTTGAATTTTGCGGTGACATACTAATGCAGGACTAAAATCAACAAATTGTGAGTGTATCCTGAAAGTTAAAATACATACATAGCACACCAAAATTAGGAAAAGTATCCTTGTATTTGCTCTCGGTGCTTCTGCAGAAATGAGAGCTTAAGATGTTAGGGCCTGTTTTTTCTTTCATAACAGAGGAGACGCTTGATATTGTAAGCTTTGACTAGTTTGGTAGTGTTTGCAAAGGCGCATTTTTTTAGGCAATTGTAAAGGCAGATTGTTGATTGGTCACTGGAAAAATCTAATCAGAAAAAACTATTAGCAGCTAATCGATTGATGATTGGTCACAGGAAAATCTAACCAGAAACAATTATTAGCAGCCAAGAATAGCCAGCGACCAAACCTACGAGACGCTGAAAATCCAAACCGAAACAACTACCGCTCACTTCTTCCCGCCATTTCCTCTCAACCCATCAAACTCACACATCCATTTCTTCCTTCTACCAAAAATTCTCTCTCCGATCCGTGCCTCTCCGTCGCCGGAGCAGGCACGCGCGCATCCCCCGACGCCATGGGCCAGTGCTGCACGGGTGGCGGGAAGGCCGTCGCCGGCGACGAGGCAGAGCCAGGGACCTCCAAGGCGGCGCCGCCGAGCCGCGGCACCTCCTCCAAAAATGGGTCCGCCAAGCAGCAGCCGTGCTCGCCGGCGGCCAAGGCGGCGGCGACGGAAGCGGCGGCGGCGGCGTCGTCGTCCAAGAAGCCGGCAGGCCCCATCGGCGAGGTGCTGGAGCGGCCGATGGAGGAGGTTCGCACGACGTACTCCATCGGCAAGGAGCTCGGGCGCGGGCAGTTCGGCGTGACCCACCTGTGCACCCACAAGGCCACCGGCGAGAAGCTGGCGTGCAAGACGATCGCGAAGCGGAAGCTGGCGAACAAGGAGGACGTCGACGACGTCCGCCGCGAGGTGCAGATCATGCACCACCTCTCTGGCCAGCCCAACATCGTCGACCTCCGCGGCGCCTACGAGGACAAGCACAACGTCCACCTCGTGATGGAGCTCTGCGCCGGCGGCGAGCTCTTCGACCGCATCATCGCGCGTGGCCACTACACGGAGCGCGCCGCGGCGGCGCTCCTCCGCGCCATCGTCGGGATCGTGCACACCTGCCACTCCATGGGGGTGATCCACCGGGACCTCAAGCCGGAGAACTTCCTGCTGCTGAGCAAAGGGGACGACGCGCCGCTCAAGGCCACCGACTTCGGCCTCTCCGTCTTCTTCAAGGAAGGCGAGGTGTTCCGCGACATCGTCGGCAGCGCCTACTACATCGCGCCGGAGGTGCTCAAGAGGAAGTACGGCCCCGAGGCCGACATCTGGAGCATCGGCGTCATGCTCTACATCTTCCTCGCCGGCGTGCCGCCCTTCTGGGCCGAG
This sequence comes from Oryza sativa Japonica Group, assembly GCF_034140825.1. Taxonomy (NCBI): domain Eukaryota; kingdom Viridiplantae; phylum Streptophyta; class Magnoliopsida; order Poales; family Poaceae; genus Oryza; species Oryza sativa. The sequence goes on from NC_089046.1 coordinate 1,673,662, forward strand.
TCGGAGAACGCCATCTTCGCCGCCATCCTTCGCGGACAGATCGACCTCGCCAGTGAGCCATGGCCGAAGATCTCCTCTGGAGCCAAGGACCTCGTCAGGAAGATGCTCAACATCAACCCCAAGGAGAGGCTTACAGCATTCCAAGTGCTCAGTAAGTTTATTTGTTACAGATTAATTACTCAAATCTGCTCCTTTTTTTCATATAGAGGTACAGTTTGGATTAATTTTCCCTTAATTGGTGTCAGAATTAAATTTGGATTCATTTGGATCAATTTGGATTTGCAGATCACCCGTGGATCAAAGAAGATGGGGATGCTCCTGATGTACCACTTGACAATGTTGTTCTCAACAGGCTCAAGCAGTTCAGGGCCATGAACCAGTTCAAGAAAGCTGCACTGAGGGTAAATATTACTCTTAATCACATCATCAGGGTAGATATATGCATCTTAATTGTTGTTTTGAATCTTCTGTAGATTATAGCCGGATGCCTGTCAGAGGAGGAGATCAAGGGGCTGAAGGAGATGTTCAAGAACATCGACAAGGACAATAGTGGGACCATTACGCTTGAGGAGCTCAAAAATGGGTTAGCAAAGCAGGGCACCAAGTTTTCAGACAACGAAATTGAGCAACTTATGGAAGCAGTGAGTCCTCATAGTGAAGCTACAAACTTCAGTTCAGTTCGAGATGAAATGCTAAAACTGACAGGACTCCTGGAAATTCCTTTCAACTTTCAGGCTGATGCTGATGGCAATGGAATTATCGACTATGAGGAGTTCGTCACCGCGACGGTGCACATGAACAAAATGGATCGAGAAGAGCACCTTTACACGGCATTCCAGTACTTTGACAAGGATAATAGTGGGTAAGTTAAGGATAGCAAAAACTGATATAACTGAATTCTGAACTTCAGGGATTTGTACACATTTATTCCATCCCTCTTGCAGGTACATCACAAAGGAAGAGCTCGAGCAAGCCTTGAAGGAACAAGGGTTATACGACGCCAACGAGATCAAGGATGTCATCACAGATGCAGACTCTAATAATGTAAGGAAGAAATGCTCTTTAAATTGTGTTCATGCAAAACAGATGAAATCGATAAAGCTGAAAATATTTGTCCTATCAAGAGACGCTGAATGCATTTTGCACATGTAGGATGGGAGGATAGATTATTCAGAGTTTGTGGCCATGATGAGGAAAGGATCAGGCTGTGCAGAAGCAACAAACCCAAAGAAGAAGAGGCGAGATCTAGTTCTATAGCGAAACAGGGTAGTGTGTATAGTGGCTGGTTTGTGCACAATTTCAAACATGATGTGCATTTACCACGAGTGTAATGTATACAATGGAATTTTCTTTCCAATTGCATATTTACATTTCAGGTTGGGCTCAGGTTCATGTTTGGTCTTGCACATTGTCCTGGCTAGTTGTTGGGAAGATGGATTTGTTCCTTCTTTCTGTTCAGTCATCTTGTACACTACATGATTGAATCCTACCTGATTAGAAAGCCCAAAAGATTACTGGTACATTCAACAAGAACAGAGAAAGCATTCCTCTACTGCTTGTTGACAGATAAACCGTTGAGGGAAGAACAGTAAAATGGTTGGAGGTTTTCAGAACTTTCAAACACGTAATGAAGCACTCTGCAGGATCAGTTGTTAAACATATGTTCCTTCCACCCCAGGAAATAACTAAGTTAATAGGATCCTGATCAGAATAAATGGCTTGAGCCAAACAGTGGTTTTCATTTACTATGTTATAGCCAGATGAGTATGAGAAGATAAGAGATACATAAAGGTAGTTTCAAGAAACAATATTCATCAGATCTAGTTTCCTCGGTAATTTTACAAGGATGTGATGATGCAGTTGAGTAGCATTATGAAAGCAAGACCTGGAGTGCGGAGATCTACTCATATCTGAAGAGCATCACAATATTACCTGCCTATAAAATTTTCTTCACTCCATATCAATGAAGAATCCAGGGTTTCATCCAACTAACCAAGTAGTAAAACAACTGAAAATTTAAAATATACCATGTCAATTCAAAGTTAAACAAATGCATGCATAAATAAAGCATACCAAAAGCAAGTTCACTATCACTAGGATGAACAAAAATATATCTCAAGTTTTTTACCAGATAAATTGGGGATTCTCACCTTCCTTTCACATCCACCAAATTGTGAAGCTACTCCTGAAGTGGTTATAAAAATGAACACTTCCATCAAACAGATTTTTCTCAAGGAGTGTCACGCACATACCTAGGAATAAAATCATTTAGCAGTTTGTAGAGAACCATTGGCTTGTAGTGCTTTACGCTCCTTTTGACGACGTTCTCTCTAAATTGGTCACAAGATTACACATCAACAAAACTTCAAATTGTATGCAATATATCAAGATCATAGTATAGAAAGGAAAAACATCATAATAGCACAAAGATGCTCCTATAAGAGCACTCTTCAATTGTAAAAATTTCTGGCTAGCGAATATGGAATTTCTTCACCAAATTGTCTGTCGAAAGGAAGTGTTAGGGATAGTTCGTTCCCGAAATCATAAAATTGAAGAAAGTTGCAGCACAGACGCGAGGCATTTCCACAAACAGCTGGCGCGCATGCTCGAGACAAGAAACAATCAACAGATGCACGGATCGAACTGTGGGGAAAAGGCTTGGCCAGGGTGTAGTAGGGCGACAGGATCAAAGCGTAGCCTTGGGAGATCGGAATGGGGGGATAAGGTGGGTGAAGAAGAAAGAGGGAGGCGGCGTACCCTGCGTTCCCAGTAGGGGTGGAAGCAGACGAAGTCATAGACGGGGGTGATGGTGTTGAGGAGCACCAGGTTGACTCCCGTGAACAGCAGCAGCCCCGTCATCGGCCGCGCGTGGTGCGGCATCCTCCCCTCCTCCTTTCCTCTCCGCTCCTCTCCTCCCTTCCTCGCCTTCTTTCCCGATTGGTCAAACAACTAAACGCAGAGGCTGGATGGGCGACCTCGCTGGCGCGCCGTCCACCTCCTGTGCTGCTGCTCCTTCGCCGGCGGGTGTCGCGAGTTCCGCCGCTGGCCGGCGCGCCGGCGTGTGACAGAGTGTGCGGCGTGGAAGGGGATTTCTCCTCCTGACTTGATGGTGTACATGGGCCTCAAGGAACATGCGGCCCAATATAAAGCCCACGTACGTGGCTGAGGCCGAATACAAGGCCCACAATTAGACGTCGAGCCCACACCCTTGGTGAGCAAGCCCATCTTAGAGCATTATTGGCTGGGCCGGAAGCAAAAACTCCGAACCCGCCACCTCAGCGGCATAAAACGGAACATGAGAAACACAGTATTGTTTTCAATGGATGCACTCATGTACAACAAAACTGCATTACGGATTTATATACGTACTACGATGCATTGCGTACTCGAAAAAAGAGAAGAAAAAAAATGAAATTCGTGCTGATAGCATTTCAGATCATCAGAACCAACAATTACAATTGATGGCATAGTCTAACAGCAAGTAGCAATACAAGTGGTGGTTTCTGAGACTATATTTCTTCATGGTATCTATCTAGTGCACAATGGATCTGAAAATCTTCGGTCGAGATCCTTCGAGTTCGTAAATCCTTCTGATAAAACGGTATTTACACCAGCTCACATGGTCCTGAAATAATCTACTAGCCTCTGACAACTATCTAAGTGGTACTAATATCAACTTTGCTCTTGGAAATTTGGAAGGCTGGGGTGATCCAACTGCCACAGTTGCACTGGATTCCTGACCAGTTGAAATATCCTAGCCGTGCTCCGCAGTGGATACACGATAGCTTCCCCTCCAAAGCACCATCTTCCACTGTTCCATCAATAACAAAAGCACCAATTAGAAATGATAAAACAAATAGAATTACATAACAGATTGGACGAACACTCAGCAGTAAACACAGATTTGCTATGAGCCACATCAATAGGAGATCAATCTGAGAAGTCATTTGTGACCGTAGGTAACTGCAAAGGGCTGAATTACGAGGGTGAATTACCTGGAGTCATCCACTTCAGAGGCTCAACAAACAACGATGAGCAATCTTGTTCTTTGCTATATGATCGCTCTCCTTTTCTCTTGTTTTGCCACTGAAAGCAAGATTCACCCTCACCAGGAGTGTGGCTCACAACATTGCCCTGCACAGCAATAATTCTCCTGCATTTTTTGCAGCGGTATGCTGGTTGTTGGGTTTGCTTGTTTGGTAAATTCTGAGTAGAAGAATTAGGCTGTCCAGAAAGACCAGGATCATCTTCAAATACATAGCTTCCTATTTTCTCTCCAATTTTGTAGGATTGGCCTGTGAGAAGTAAAAAAAATTGACAAGTTTAGTGAAAAGTGGCAAAGTAAGAGACTATGCATAAGAGAAAGGACAAAGGTGAAACAGTAAAGTACCCAAATCTGTCCATTTGTCAAAGATTTTTCATAAGTAAGAAACAAAAGTAAGCAATATTGAGAAGTGTATGACTGCTTTATTTTCAACAGGACTGCATGAATAGCACTCTTAGTCATGGATAATTAAAAAAAAAGCAGGAAAACATCAAATATATCATGATTCACAGACATGCAATGTTGAAATTTACTAAAACAAAGAATTTACATCTCCATTTTTTAAATAAATGCTAACCAGTGGCCAGAATCTTCACAGTTTCCCTGACATAATAACCACACAACCTGTCCAACAGTAACAAAGAATCCAAGATGAATTATGACTAACCTAGCAATTTTAAACGGAAACGCTTGTATAGAGGACTTGAAGTATCAACTTTGAAGCCCATTTCTTCAAACAGTTTCAACTGCAATTTACAACACATTCAACAAATAAATAAAAGAAAGCTAAGAGCAATAGGGTGCAAACAGATCACAAAGGGTTACCTGCTCAAGAAAACCGTCATTTGGGCAGGCTGACTCATTGACTTCCTTAAGAGACTCTAGTGCTTCTGAAACAAGACAGTAAGCATGGCATGTCACCAGAGTGTATCAAAAAGACAGCTCAGGTATTCATCTGGAGTAATAACCAAAGCAACGACTGAAAAATCACCCATTTTGTTGAAATAATCGAACCTTCCAGAGATTTTTGTTCTGTTCTCATAAGATAAGCAACGATGATGGTAGCACTGCAACAAGATACAGATAAATTTACAAGTATTTAATTTTCTTACAAATGAACAACAGTGAACAGGAGATACATCGCTGTTAACCAATATATTTGTTATAACCAATGCATCAGGACAGGCAAAAATATCCAACTTGTCAAAACAGAGCATGATACAGGGATTCACATTCCATCATATGCTTATGATTAATTGATAAATTCTTGGAACAAAATTCACAATGTCCATTTGGCTAAAACGGAAGTATGCCTAACAGATATATGTAACATTCCAGAACTAAAAATATCTAATGAACTTCACTTTGATTAGCACACGACACTAAAGATTACAAAAAAGCACAGATTACTCGGAATATTAGTGTTGGTAAATATTAATCGTACCTCCTGGAGACCCCAGCAAAGCAATGGACAAGGACGTTCCCCTCCTTCCTGCCCTCATCGATGAAATCAAGACACGGCTCGAGGTGATCGAGCAGGTTCTCCTCCTCGGTGTCCCGCAGCGGCACGGCCATCCGCGTGACCCGCAGCCCGACCCCAGCGCGCTCCACCACTCGCATCAGCCGCCCGGGGGCCACGGCGGAGACCGGCGGCGCGCCCTCCTCCCCGGCGACCACGCGGCGGACCTCCTCGGTGGGGATGGAGAGGCCCGGGCGGCAGTCGGTGATGAAGGAGATGAAGGCGGAGCTGACGACGGAGAGGAGGTGGGTGAAGCCGCCGGCTTCCGCGGTGGTGGTGGTGAGCGCGGCGATGGCGTCGTTGATGTCGCCGAAGAAGAGGCGCTCGCGGACGAGGTGCGGCATGGCGACGGGAGGGGAGGGAGACCTGGGAAGGTGGAATCCGATGGCGCGAGGTGGGAGGAGGGTGGAGCAAACCCTAGCAGAGCAACGTCGTGGTACGCTGGCTGGTGGCGCCGCCTGAGTTTCAGTGCCGCAATGGAGAAGACGACAAGGGGTTTTTTCGTTTTTACAATTGTTAGCGACCCACTTCAACAATGCAATTTCAGAAGTAGTGGTATCAAATCCAACACAAGGAGCTAGTGAATCTGTTACAATATTGGAAGGTTTTGGGGTGGAAGATGGAGGAATACAAGGGCTAGAAAGGTCTAGTAACTTCTAGACAAGCAGAGGAAGAGGGAAGGTAGAGATCGACAAGGAGGCAAGCCCGCCTCCAGGTCGCCGCCGCCGCCGTTTGCCGCCTTGGCCAATTGATCGATCGATGTCCTCTCCTGTAAGCTGTTGCTGCTATGTATTACTTCAGGTTGGGGCTTGCTTGGACTTCTTGGTGATGGGCTGACAGCCCATGTGTGGCCCACCCGAGACCCTGACAACAATCTTTTACAAAAATCAAATTCTACACAATCGAAAAAACAATCAAACCAACTACTCCCTCCTACGGGTGAAATGGGGTTGTTTTCGTCGGATCGCATCCTTCCCATATCCTAACCCATATTTAATAATTGGAATCGGGTCAGACATAGATAGTATCGAATACAGATACAAACATGGATAATATCGGTCATAAATACGGAACGAATAGGTATCAATTCAGACACCGTGTAATATCTGTATTATTTATCGGATAATCCGTATCCATCGGATACCACCCTCTCAAACCCGATCACGTATCAACCAAAATGTATCCGAATTCGGCTTCGATATCTGTACAAACACCCGAGTACCCGGATTTTTTACCCGAAATTGCTCCAAAATAATACGAGCGGGCGACTGGACAGAAATATAAATATCCATCCCGTTTTCACCCCTACTCCCTTTATCCAAGTTAGGACCAGATGGAACATTTCACGGTATAATAAATTTGAATAGGTCTAAAATATCTCATCCAATCATAGGTTGCTATACTACAAGACTAAGGGAGTATATTAATGTAAAAAGAATACCCAGCTCTATAGAAGAGATATAAAACAAATTCAAAATACATAGGTTGGGATCTAAACCGAAAAAATAATAAAAACTACTTGCTCTAAAAACCGTTGCAATTTCGTTGACAAATTGTATAAATTTTATCTATATTTTGAGTTTACCTTCTCTTAAACTTGACCAATTTATTCCACGATTTTGTAAATTAGGTCCGTGGATATGTCTAATAACCCTTGGTAACCGTGTACTATGCCAGATGATCTAAAAGAACCCATGGTAACCGTGTACTATATCAGATGATCTAAAAGAGTGTGATGAAGAGTAAAAAAAATCTTCTTCACAAGATCCATGCATTGGTACTAAAGAATTTTTACGGTCCTTATAAGTATATAAATTTTATACTAAATTTTTTTATATCATGATATGCTAATATACCAAATTTTATAATAAGAAATATGTCTCGGCAAAAATGATAAAATTACCGTTGGTTATAAGCTTCAGAGACATCCAACCGTGTCAAGTCTGTCACAGGACGAGAAGAGTGGAGTATAATCGTCGGTTGCTGCTTCAACCTTCAAGTGCGCATGCCTAAAGCCAACACTTTTGTCTGACTCCCAACACAATCATTTTTCTGTCCTGCTGTTTCGAGCAAACAGGCCAGCCATTAGCCTTTTAATTTTGGGCCCAAACTTTTTGTTATACTTGGGAGTAGTACTAGAAAAGATGCTCAAAATGCTACGCATGTTTTTCTTCATTTGAAACTTGAAAAAAGTGGCAAAAAGATTCCATCTTTCCGATTCTTTGGAACAAAGGAAAAGTAGATAAAAAGAAACATAGAGAAAATTTTAAAGGATTAGAGAATGTTTGGTTGTAAGCTACATTTTACCATAGTCTGCAAACCTAAGGTTAGACAAATTTAATCAATTTGGTAAGTGTTTGATTGTAACCACCGTTAATAAGATTCCCTTCTAACTACTCCCTCCGTTTCAGGTTATAATATGTTTTCAATTTGATCAAAGTCAAACTACTATAAGTTTGATAAATTCTTTAGAAAAAAGTAGTAATATTTTTAAACCAAGACAAATATATTATGAAATTTTATTTAATTATAGATTTAATGAAACTATGCTGGTGTTGTAAATATTACTTTTTTTTCTACAGAATTAGTTAAACTTACAGTAGTTTGACTTTGACCAAAGTCAAAACGTTTTATAACCTGAAATAGAGGGAGTCAGTCTCATGTGTTAATAACTTAAAAAATGTGGCAAGATTCCCTTAGACTTATTTTATTCAGTCTAATACAATATAGTTCATAACTATAGTGTAAAACTAGTTCATAACTAATACAATATTTTATCCAGTCACCTAACAACATTGTGGAACTAGTCCATAGTAAGGAAAAAAAATTCATAAGCATATGGGCTTCTCATATAGGATAAAATATATTTTTTGTCTCTACTTTCTCTCCTCCTAATACTATTTGCTATTTATATACATTGTGAATGTTATAATAGTTAAAACCCACATATATAGGTCCTATTTATATGGACTATTTTTGCTATATACATTGTTGTTGCCCTTAGTAAGTTATGTCTAAGAATTTATTCACCTCACCTTAAACAAAGTGTAATAACTTTTGTTGGCAAGTGATGATAAAGCGTTCAACCCCTAAAATCCATTGAAAAATTTCCCCATATGATCTTTTGAAACATAGAAATGGCTTCCCCAAAATCCTTTAAAATTCCTATTGCTCATTTTGTAGGAATTTTGACAGAAAACTAACATGAGACTAGACCTCATGTTTTCTCATCCTTGTAACTTAAAGTTTCTTGATTTTCCTATGGTACTACAAAACAATACTTTTTATAGAATCCTATAAATTTATAAATTTATTTCCTATAATATTTGTTATAGCATGACATCCTATTCCTACGATTATTCCCGTGTTTTCAGAATCTTGTCTTCCGAAGGAGCCCTCAAACTCAGAAACATTTGAAAAGGAAAATCCGGAGCTAATCTCTCAAGAGATTAAAAATAAATTCCTTCAGAGTAGCTCCTTAAGTAAGCGCATTACCATCAGTTATTGGAATGCTAAATAAGCACTGTTCAATGTCTTACTACATTGTCAGTAATTTGAAACAGACCTTCTCAATGTCTTACAAATTGGATGCCTGTTATCACTAATGTGATGTCTATGTTCCTAATCTTCAATCAGAAACCGTGGCTGGCCGTCACTTGAACCCAAAAGTTCTCGGATAATTGTCCACCTAGCATCACTAAGCTGACCTATCATCCAAACAAAATCTGAGCAACTAAAACAGACCATAAATCCTAATCAAACTGTCAGTAACATCAAGTTCTTGCACAGTTGAGTTGAGACTTGGAGAGCTCTTCAGAGCCCCAGCAGTATGTAGTAGACCAATGTGATGGGGAGAGCTATCAGCATCCCGAATATCACGCTGCAGAACAAGAGTTCATGGTCATGTCAGATACAATGATAGTGTTATAGAATCATGGTTAATGGTATTGTTATGGACTCTGCCTTTGTGGATGATAAATCATGAGTAAAAATGGATTTCTTAGTCTAAAACAATATGATTAGGAATCATCAAAAGCTGCAAGATGCGCCCCTTTTCAGAAAATTCAGTGCATGGCGTTTGTGATACAATGGAAAAGGGAACCGGGAAACAGGGCGAGAGATTTCAGGGCATAAAAGAAAAGAAACCTCAAAATGGGGACATTTCTCCAATACTGAAAAAAATGGTGGTAAAGAGATCATACGCTGTGCTCAGAATGTTAGGATGAACATTGTACTCCTTGGCAAACACGAAGGGCACGATTCCTTGAGGAAGAGCGGCCTGAGAGTTCAATGACAATTGTTGAGTTACGATAGATTCTTTTGCAGTTAAGGATGCATTTTGGTGCAGAAGCCTGAACTTGCAGCTTACCTGAACAATGGCAATGTGCAGAAGCACCCCGCGAAGTCCGACGGCGATGGAGGCCGCAGCCATGACGGCAGGACCAACGAGGAACCTGACGGCCATGGCATACGAAGCAAGGGAGTTCCCACAGGCAATGATCCGTGGCTGCAATGCCATGAACAATCCTGCAAACCAGAACATAGTTCAGTCATTGCAATCAGACATGGAACCATGTAAGATTACAGCAATGCAGCATGTATCAGAGATGCACAAACAAACCTAGGCTGAACATGGCCATTCCGAGCCCTGCATCTGAAAGGATCGAAATCGACCGGGCGATGATAGCCGGCATCTCAATTCCCCACCTGAATTACATCACATTGTTCACAAGATTAACAACACATGCAACAAACAGAGATGACTGATGATGAACATGGCAATGTGAAAAGTGTGAGTAAAATGTTTGCTTAATTGACCTGTAGGAGACGAGGGACCAGATGACACCGAGGAGGCTGGAGTAAGTGTTTGGGTTCCTGATCAGCTTCCTCCAGACCATGATCAGTATGAGCCTCGTCATCACGCTCGCCGGCGGCATCGCTGCCGCCCTCCCCTCGCCGTCGTCCTTTGGCCGGAGCTGCGCCGTCGAGTTGGACCCCAGCTTCGACAGTGTCGGCCCGTCCTTCTCATTCTTGTTCCCGAAGCTGTACTCATCATAGGCCTGAGCACCTGTGCATCCATCAAAGAACATTTTCTTTTGTCAAATCAGTAGTTTACTGTTAAGATTTTGTCTTAACTGTACAATTCAACTCTACTTAACAGTCAATGTCACTGTTAAGATCAGAAAAGCTTACATGAATTAACAATTCAAGAAGGTAAGTTTGTGAAAAAGAATCACTTCAAGAATGTGGTATTAAATCAGTATACGCAGTTGAGTTCTCCAAACAATCAGCAGACCAGTGTGATCTGGACCGTTGATTATACTGATCGGATGGTCAAGAGCACAAGACAAGAGTGATTAATTGTGCAGAAGCAAACAACAGTGTAATACACGCGGGCAAAACAAAAAGGGAAGTCAAAGTGCACGAAAAGATGATAAAAAAGGTGTCGTCACCTTTGGCGTCGCCGTGGTCGGCGCCACCACCGCCGAAGACGTGCACCGCGCCGGCAGCGGCGGCGGCGGCGGCGCGCTCCGACACCGGCGAGGCGCTTGAGCTCCACACGAACATGTGCAGGTCCTTCCTCTTCCCCACCACCGGCTGCGGCGAGTGGCCCCCGCCACCGGCGGCGCCCTTCTCCTCGTCGCCGTGCTTGCCGTTGCCGACGATGTTGAAGAACTCGGCGTGGTTGAAGCTGGAGCCCCGCGGCGTCGGGTTCCGCGACGACTGCAGCGAGTAAATCTCGACGCCGGAGAGGTTGGAGACGCGCGGCTGCATGGACTGCGAGTGTGACTGCGTCCCGTGCGAGCACGCCGCCTCGGAGCGCGAGCTCGTCGACTTGCGCACGGTGACTCGCATCTTGCCATCGTCCCCGACCTCCGCCTCCGCCTGCAGCTCCGCGGCTCCACCACCGCCGCCGGCGAGCGAGACGACGTCGGAATCCACCCGGAAGGAGACGATGGAGGCGGCGGTGTCCGGGAACTGCTCCATGACAAGAAGCCGCGCGCCACGGTACTCGAAGAGGAACAGCATGAGCGTGTACCAGATGATGCACTGGAGCACGACGATCTGCACCATGAGGCTGCCGGAGTCGGCGCCGGCTGCGGCGCCGGCGGCGGCGTACATCCCCTTGAGCAGCGGGATGCCCATGACGAGGGTGTTGGGGAGGGTGGAGAGGGAGAAGAGGGTGATGAGCCAGTCGAGGGACCCGCGCGCGGAGAGGCGGCACCAGAGCGCGAGGAGGGCGAGGACGATGAGCTTCTGGAGCGTGTCGGCGGCGAGGAAGCGGAGGTTCATGGCGAAGGGGTTGTTGGTGGAGATGAAGTGGAAGGAGAGGAGCGGGACGGCGAAGAGCGCGACGAAGCGGTTGATGCCGGAGCACTGGTCCGGGGAGAAGATGCGCCACCACCGGACGGAGGCGTACGCCAGCGTCATCGCCACGTACAACGGCACCACCGCCGTCAGGACGTGGTACAGGTCCACCACCGTGATCATGGCTACCAATGCAAGGCTTCTTATTGTTCTTGGTAGAGGCACACGAACTCCTTCAACAAGGAGGAGGAGAATAGGAGATGGAGGTGAGCTGCAATGGAGAAGCAAGCACAAGAGAGGTTGAGGAGAGGGGGGGGGGGGGGCGGAGATACAGATGAGGCAAGGTGGTCAGGGGAGGGGCAATGCAGGGGGTGCAGCTTTGGGCAAAAGCAGCAGCGGAGCTAGCATGGCGAGCTGCAAGGTCACTGGGCAACGCTAGCAGCAGCAGCAGCTAGCATGGTGGTGGCTCGTCTGGGTTGGGAGTACATCCTCGGTCAAAAAAAAAATATTATGCATACGGTCTAACTGTTTGACTCACGTTATCACTAAATTTGATTAACGATTATAAACAACTATACAGACATATGAACATGTTATTTTTTAATTAATCTATAATTACATGTCTTTAATTGTACATAAGTTGTACTACAGAGTCATATACAAGGTTTATAAAACCGTACAATTATCACGACATCACGTGCGATAATCTTCTTAGTTTTTAAAACCGATATATTTCGTGGTAACCGTTAAATCATACCTCATACTCCGTAGGTGGCAATGACCTCACCTCAAGGTTTAGGGCCTGTTTAGTTCATGAAAAGAAAATTTTTGGGTGTCACACCGGACGTTTGACCGGATGTCGGAAGGGGTTTTTGGACACGAATTAAAAAACTAATTTTATAACTCGCCTGGAAACCGCGAGACGAATCTTTTGAGCCTAATTAATCCGTCATTAGTACATGTGGGTTACTGTAGCACTTATGGCTAATCATGGACTAATTAGCCTTAAAAGATTCGTCTCGTGATTTCTCCTCCAACTGTGCAATTAGTTTTTTAATTTATCTATATTTAATAATTCATACATATATCTAAAGATTTGAGGTGATATTTTTTAAAAAAAGTTTTTGGAACTAAGCAGGCCTTAGTAAACCTGGTATACGTATAGGTGGCTTACGCTGGTTCAGGTTTACGGCCAGAATTTAATTTTTTTTTTAACGAAGAGAGTACAGTAGTGAGCAATGCTGCAGCGAGTAAGAGCAGGTATAATAGCAGGCTATAAGCCAGCTATAAATATATTTTAAGAAGATAATAGAGAAGAGAGATGAGCAGAGGGCTATAAATTTATAGCCAGCTGTAGCACGAATTTCAAGACGCAATGTGTGTATGATAAATAGGATCAAGTATTAATAGTGTAGTATATAAAGGCAGTCACAACCCATAGTATACATAAACCGTGTCTATGGTGCCATGTTAATAAGACATTACAATAGAAACTACACTCTACAACCCATGGTTTCTTAAAATGGGCCATTAATAAATACATCATCTCTCTTCTCTACCAATCATATTTATTCTTCATCTATTATAAAGACACTATTATCTCTCAATGTAAAACTTGATAGTGTATAGTGCATATATTCTCGTGTTGAAGCTGTGTCCTATATGAGACCCAGTTTCTTCCTCTCTTCACTCTCTCTTTTAATTAATATAGTGTCACATAAGCTAAAAGTCCTACATTGCAATGTAGTTAATGCCATAAACACTATCCTAAGTGAAGGGTTGGGACTGCTCTAAGTATGGTATGAAGTAGCTATTAAGTTAATGGTGATTTAAAGTTAGTAGTTGACTATACTATTAAACGAAAGAAAAGGAGTAGGAGTAGAGTAGTACGCTGAGTTACTGCGGCTGGTTGGCGTAATGGCGGACAAGAAAGACGGGGCCGGCGGGAGCATGCCTATGCGTTGGGAGGCGCGACCGGCTCAGCAGCTGAGCCTGAGCTGAAGAAGAAATTGTCCCTAGCTGCTACTGTAGGAGTAGTAGCTGCGTGCGACTCATCATGTGTTGGGAGAATCCTATAAAGATCCAAAACTTTATGCAGTGTAGTGTTGGACTTTCTGGCTTGCTACCTCTGCCTGGGGCACATTTGCTGTTACACACTGTGCATTCGCACGTCCTTGCTGGTTCACGGTACACCACTGTGCATACTCCAGTGTATCGTTGTTACAAATGACATTTGCTAGAATGGCGACGGCCAGTCCAGTCTCCAGTAGTAGTACAGCACAACATTGCTCTACGGCCAACTCTGCATTCGCAGCAGCACATGTGCAGAGTTTGTGCTGCTGCTGTGGTGCATTGCAGCTCATTGCGTCACTCTCGTTCAGCTACCTCTCCAGTCTTGCGAACCCGGAACGAACAGAAAACGTATACTACTCCCTCTACATGTACGTGTACTGTACTCCACTGGAAGATGATAACGTTGTAACGTGCATGAAGATGACGACGCATGGCAGAGTATCTACAACATGATTTTTGATTCCCAACTCTACGTCCTCATTCTCGGGTCCAAGCTTGACCTGCGTACAGGCATCTCTACCTGCTACTGTAGCTGATAGTACAATCCCCCATAACCCATGTTTATTTTGCTTTCTTGCCATGCTATAGTCTATAGCTGCATCACCTTTATTAGATCAATCTAATCCCTCAATGTGGCAAAAAAAGCAAAGGATCAAAATGATACTAATACACCGCACGCAAATTTCAGACATCTGCAAACCAATGCCCTAACGTATCAAAAACAGAACATATGCCTCTGAATACATGCACTCCATTGATACTCTATAGTGTAAAAAATGATATTGTAAAATTGCATTACTACACTACTACTACGACTAGTGTAACAAGAAACAAAAGATTTCTTTTACCCATCCCACATTCCAATACGTTCGCTCGCCTTTTCTTGTGGGACGGGAGATGGGTTACGTCAGGGTCTTTGACCTGGAACAGCTGTCTGTCTGTTGTGCCACCAGAGTACAGATCCTGTGATCAAAAGCATTGGAGCCCAACCCTTCACCCTACCTTTCCTAGCCTGCTCTCTGCCTCCATGTCTGTCAATGCTGCGTTGCCATTTGCACAATACTCATCATGAATGGATCCTTGGGTCAGGAGGTAATGCTGAACAGTAAAAATGGCTGACTACTTGTTCATAATGTAAGCGTTTCCCCAGTATTGAGTTAATCTTTCTGCATCTTGGCTGGCCTCTCCTTATGCGATCCTGTATGGTACAAAAGTATGAAAAACTAGCAGGCCTCAATCTATTCTCGTACCCAACTTTGCAATTGGAAATATTGCTAGCTATAATTGAATTTGTGTTGCTCAAACTACTTCCATGTTTGAATGAACAATGAAATGTTTTGAATGAGGAAGTAGGAGCATTATCCATGTCAGGTCAGAATATTTATACTAAAAGCTAGAAGGAATGTATCTTAAAAAACATAAGGACATTTACCTGCATATCTCCTTTTCTTGTTAGCTCTTCTTCTTCTGCGCTCAGCTTGTGTAAGTTCTGCTTCTTCTTTAACATCACCTTTTCCTTCAAAAATTTCTTCAGGAGCAAGCATTGCAGCATCTGAAACAGCTACAGGTGCAATCTGCAAAAAGAGAGAGAAATCATGACATGAAATGCTCAACCGTATAAACATCATGGAGAAATGAAGGATTTTATTTACCTCCTCCATTGCTAGAGCTGGTACATTTGCTTGTATAGACATATCTTCAATGACCTGAAAAGTGAATATTTACCTTGTTAGTTAACTTCGCTGAAAGAAATTACAAATGTAAGTAAAATATCTTGTCACTATTCCATACCGGCTTTGGAGCAAAGTGGAAATGAGATAGTGCATCCAACTTCAAGCATATTCTCTTAAATAAGGTATTTGCCTAAGTGGAAACAAAAGTTAGGTCAATGCAGCAAGCCTCCAATATCATTACAGGGGAAAAAATATGCATAAAGCACCAATGAAATGGTGGGAACAAATTTATAAAGACCACCAAGTTGATAATGGTACCTCAAAAAATTACAGTTTTAAAAATCACCGAGTATGACGGTATGACCCATTTGCATGCTTATTGCTACATAGTTAGTACTAAGTTAACAACAATGTGATCACAAGTAATCACTTCTCTATTTTTCAAAAGAAATCGATGTCTGCTTCTACCATAAAAAAAACAAACTTTAATCAATTGCATGCTCATGAGGTACAGCATTATCAATTCCTTTCAAAAGATCTTTCTCAAAGACATTGCAAGTACCTTTGCCACCATCACCACACACAGAAGAAAATATTGAATAAAGTAGCAACACTAGCAATCAAGACAAGCATTGATACAAGATTTCTTTTTTTTTTTTTTACATGTGAGTGTGTGTGTGTGGTGGGGGGAGGTCATAATAGAATGACATGTATTCAATGAGAAGAACTCAAGATTTCCTCTTTGACATGTAGGATTTCTTCTTTTTGCAGCTTGCTTTTAACTAAAAACAAATGACATGCAATCACACAGCAATTAAACAAAAGAAAAAAAAAGTCCTTAACAATAGAAACAGTACAGCCTTAGTCCCATGAAAGCCAATAGTCATATTATAATAGAAAGCGACTAAACTCACCTCGTTCTTAAGTTCATCTGAAATAGAAAGTGGTGCAGGTGCAAGGCCAGCCTTTTGCGCATAATCGTCCTGTACAAACACAAACACCAGCCCTCAATAAATCATCATTAAACTGATCTTAAGTAGCAACTTCTTTGAATATAAAAAATAAAAGCTGTATTCTGATAGTGCAAACCTCATATAGTTCAGCAAGACCCTTCTTGCTCTTACTTTCGTCCTGTTGAAATAATATTGATAACGGCAAGACAACAATTACATGATTAGTTATTGTTATCATCAATGAGTTATGTTCTTGGACAAGACTAAAAGTATACCAGATCCTTTTGTTCCTTTGGGGATTTAAATTGCAAGGGAGAAGGCTTTTCAACATCGTCAAAATGACCCTACATGGAATCAACAAGTAAAGCTCCCTCAGTATAAGTAGCACAAGGCCACAAATACAAAAATATATGTCCAGAATAAATTTATTCTCCAGCACTGTAACAAAGTTAACCAAGTTGCAAAACTGCCCATTATGCCATGTCCAAAAAGGAAACAACACACATACCTCTATTATTCTTTTCTTTATCATCTCTTCAAGAGAAGCAGTGACTTCCTCAGTGATTACTGGGGCAGGTCTTACATTGTGCTCAAAATCAAGGTCCACTTCTAGAGCACTGTTTTTGGGTCTGCTGGAAGCATTAACCTACAAGAAAATTTCAAGTGGTTTCTTTACCATGAGCTGATGATTTAATACCAGAACAGTTTCAAAGTTAAAAATCTGTTTTGTTCTAGAAACTAATGAATGGATAAACATATTATATATTACCTCTCCCTGCATGGTCCACATACTAGGTTCAAGATTAGCTTTCTCCATTTCCTCTATTTTAGCATGCATCTTCAGGCGCGCCTTCTCGTGAGTTGACAAACCCTGTTCATCCTGCAGAATTGGAAGAATATGCTGATAATATACATGTGCCTAACTTGTTTATATTGAAGTGAGTAAGTGTAGTACTTGACTAACATTTCCATCATCATTTTTGTCATCAACTTCTGGTTCATCTGGTTCATCCTTGAATTGAACTTTCTTGGAGCCACCTTTCTTCCTTACTTTTTGGTCATCAGCTTCCTCAAAAAAATCCTTATACCTGGAAAAATCATCTTTGCTGGTCAAAGCATAATACTATAAATGAACAAATATTAAATACAACCGAAGTCTGGGCATAACGATTAAGCTTTGCTGAGTCAATACAACATATGGAAACTTCTGTAAAGGCTCCACTGGACAAATACAAGGCAGGAAAGAATGATGTAATGCATTTATGTGCATGGTGAGATCTTGGAATTGTCTAATCAGATCTCTTATCCTTCCAGGGACATTTGCAGTGGCTAAGAAGTAGACAGAACTTACAGCTCAGTTTTGCCTAGGTTATATGCTAAAAAGCTGTGTTTTTTAGGGTGATATTGTGTCTCAACCTTTTTGTACATGACATATAAACTTGTAGGTATCCTTTGCTATTATCCTATGAGTTATGCGAATGTGGCAGTTTTTTTCACAGCATTCTATTCCCACATTGCCACACGTGGTTATACCTATATTTTAGTGTTCAACAAACTTCTTCTTTGCCTTATGCTTAATCTAATTGTTTTTTCATAAATCCATTTTCTTGTGCTATCATCATTTTTTTAACAATTTACATGAAAATGTAATATGTTTGTCTTACATACTTAATGTTTTCTAATTTAATTGAGTCCATTCCATGCCATTATTTGGAGCCAATTGTTTTCCTACTCCATTTGCCTTTGTATGCCCTTCTCTGAGCTAAACAGGTCATATTGTATGACAGTTAACTTAAACAGATCAAATTATGTGTCGAGCATGAAAATGATAAAATAGGAAAAGGTTGTGAAGAATTATTCAAGTGATTCTACAATTCAAATTTATAAATGACTACCATTTCCATTTCTACGAATATCATACCGATCTTCAAAAAAGCAATTCAAATGTAGTTAAAACCATTTGATATCCCAGTATATAATCACTTAAAGATAAAAAAACACTGTGCGGAAACCCGAACTGTTTCGCATTCTGTGATTCTATCAATCATGATATGAGCATTTTCAGAAAATAGCATAAAGGCTTACATTATATCTCCAACTGCACCCTCTTCTTCTTCTTCTTCATCGTCAAAGTCTTCCAACTATATTAATAAAAAACGATACTTAAGAATCACATTTAGCAAGCATGCATCTTGCATTAAACCATACCCAATGCTAGCTCCCAATATAAGCCTATTAGCTCAAGCGGGAAACTGTTTTAAAACTTAATCCATATGCTCAATTTCCTGAGGTAATACAGATACTATCTTTTGCGACTACAGAAATTCCGGTGTCTACTCCTGAGATACTTCTAGATCAGTGGTTCTATATATCAATCTTCTTTATGAGAGCTAATACTGGTCTCTAAGAATTTAACAAGGGATGTGATTACGAAATGCTTACGTCCAAGTGTTCATCGTCATCTTCTTCATCCTCATTGTCCTCATCCTCATCAAGGTCCTCCTCTTCCTCCTCATCACTATCTTCTTCCATCCAGTTCTCTGTTTTCTTCTTCTTCTTCCCTTGCTTGGCACCCCCACCATATTCCGCCTCCTCCCCCTTTACCATGAACTTATCGAGATCCTTTATCTTGAAGAACTCGTCCTCCACTTGATTCCCTGCTTTATCCTCCAATCCTTCTTTGTCTTCTTCCTCTTCCTCTTCCTCCTCCTCTGACTCCTCTTCATCATCTACATCGTCCAACTCCTCCAATTCTTCGTCACCTTCACCATCCTCCTCGTCCTCCTCCTCTGACTTCTCTTCGGCATCAGCGGACTTCGATTCCGTACGAGGCGGCGGCTGAGACGGGGGTTGCTTCTCGAGGCGGCGGAGCTGGCGGCGCAGGTGGGGGATGAGGGGGCGGGAGAGCAGCTCAATCTGGGACCAAATCTGCTCGGCGTCGAAGGCGGGGCCTGCGAGGAGGTTGGAGAGCGGGGGCGGCTGCGCGGGGGAGAAGGGGACGAGCGAGGCGTAGAGGTGCTTGGAGGCCTCACGGGCGGCGGCGGCGAGGTCGGCGGAGGGGGAGAGGTAGAGGGCCGGGTCGGCGTCGCGCAGCCGCCGCAGCGCCGCCTCGCCCTTCTCCGCGTCGAGCGGCTCGTCCAAATCCATCGCCATTACTGGGTGGGAATCGTCCGTCGGAGCCGGAGCGTGTGAGGAGAGGGGAGACCGGAGGCGGAGGCGGAGGCGGAGGCGCGGAGAAGAGGAAGGGGGCTTAAGCTAGGGTTTAACGGGAGGAGACATGACATTTTCCCTTTTATTTTCTCAAGCGCAGAAAATTGAAAATATAGGTCCTCGAATTTAACCGTTCAGAATCTCATCCTAGTTAGCAACATTTTTAGACGGAGGAAGTATAAGTTTAGAGGAAAAAAGTTTGTATTGAAACCAGAAACAAGTATGATGATTTCTTTATGGTGTTATTTCTTTTTTTTTCCCTTCTACTACTATGTAATTAGATTAGCTCAAAAGTTTGGCATCCATCCAATTTCATTTATATCAACTTATGCATATCAAATTAGAGGACAAGCTTGCTAACTCATCTAATTTGTGTAGATATTTTTGGCATGATGTAATTATTCTTGGATACGTCGAGGACGATGAGATGTGGGACAGTGGGAGTATGCAAACAACGGTGGAGAGCTCAAAGGTGGATGCCACGTCAAAAGCAGGGGACGGAGCTCACCGAAGGATGCAATGCAAAGTCAGGGGGGCGTGCAGGAAAGATTACCTACCAAACTCTAGGCAACTAGAGCCATAGGGAGGATGCCATGCAGAGCTGTGCTCTAGCTTTGTTTATGCGGAGGTGCCCTTTGGGCCTCTAGCAACATGGAAGTTAGACTGGACTAGCAACAACAAGAGCGCTACCACCTTATAGGTGGCTACAAGGTCATTTTGGTATTTTTGCCTTATCCTCCACGTCGGACATGGACGAAACTGCAAAAATGATGCCACAAGGATGAGGAAATTAAAGTGTCGAGAGCTCTATCAAGCACCCAAGTGATGATTTTGTCGATAAGGTGTGCACAATCTTGGCATCGTCGCAAACTCGTAATTGTCGATACTAGTGTTAGTGAGATGCTCTTGGCTCCGCCATGAGCCAATCTCTAGCCCTGCAACCACCATTGCTTAGCACATCACCAAGACCATGGTGAAGTCTTATAGGTATGCCTACTCTATTATCTTTTAGGTGTCGAACTTCTTTCCAATTGACAGCTCCGAAAAAACCTCCTGGTCCGCCTCATCTGAGACAACGTAAGTGTTGGCGAGAACTAAGTGATAATCCCCACCACCTGCATAGTCAGTCTAACAAAGAGTCAGCTGGTCGACACGTGCAAGCCACTGAGCTGCAGCTAGCACCGTTGGCCACGCGACGAGAGGCACGGAGGGCCACAGCCCACAAGGACACAAGGAAGGGCCAGAGTGAGGGGGCACCGCCAAGGATTGCAGGGGACGCAGTGAGACCACTTGGGACCGGCGTGCGGCGACAGCAGGAGAACACGTTTACTCGTCAAGTCTCTGGGGAAATCAGGGAAGAAAACATGTTGCTTTGAGATTCGTATTATACAGCTGTCACGCAAAGAAGTCCTGTGTAATTTTCTTCCCTGGTAGTGTCCTCTTATCTTCTCCCTGGCGACAATGCTCGAATCGCTGAAAATCTTCCTCCACAGCAATTGTAATTTGCACAATGAGATTTATTGCTTGAGCTCTTTCAAATCATGTAGATAACTAATTGCTCCTCCAACGCATGAATGTGGGATCCATATTATTTTTTTAATTTTGATTTGGCTGACTGGTCATGCATGAAGGCCCCTTTAATCTAGTGAAAACAACCTTGAGAGGGTAAATCAGCCAGACAATTTTAATAGTTGACGGGTATTGGGTATCCTGGTTTTAAAGTTGAGGGGCGTTATTTAGAATAATAGTTGAGGTGTGTAAAGTTTTCGGCCTCAATTTGATTTTTTTCCTTTTTTTTATATATACGTTGATATTATTTGTCCTTTTTTTATATTTGTTGCAAAACACGTATGTATAATTTATCTAGTGCTATAATGACGATTGCTATTTCAACCATAAATTGAATTGAATAGGACGGATGATGGTTACTCTTATAAAACACGAGGAGGAAATACATCAACAAAATCATGGCCACCACTCCTTCCAATCCGATTTTTCTTCTGGAACTCAGCTGACCACGTCTGCACTAACAGAGATCATTAAATACAAATTTGCGAATCGGGTCTCGTTGCTGTCATGAGACAAGACCACAAATCCAGATCGTATCAGCTGATTGATTCATTCTGATCTGAACATATAGACAACCATGAATATTTTTCATAATCACCATCATCATTATTCTTCGCTACAAATCTACTACTACTACATATGAAGACCATGGGTTCATGACCATGCAAATGCAATGCCAGGCTCTGCTAAGTGTTAACGGGTAATGCACAATTATCCAAAAACCGAATCCGATAAGGAGTCCGGGGTTTTTAGGTGGTCGGCTGGCCGCTCACCGAACTAGAAAACGGGAACGAGACCTACCACCAACGCCACTGCGTCCGCACAGCCCGCCAGACTCAACTCCCTGGACCGGGTCCCGTGAGCCAACTCCCACTGACACCTGGGGCCCAGGGCGCTGCACCACGGATCTCACCGTGAACCGGGTCCACGCGCGACCTCGCCGACCAGTTCCTTTCCCTTGGCGGAGACGCGGAGGCGCAAGCCGCGGCCTCCATTTTCGGCGCTCTGCTCTCTCCTTTGCGTCGGATTCAAGTAAGGCTTGTTGAGTTCGGTGCCCCATATCCCTCAATCTCGGGTGCGATTCGATCGGGTTTGCTTCGAATTCGTCGTTCGATTGAGGTATGTGATTTCTTGTTTCTTCTTGGTTCTTTCCCCTTTCTGTTCCCTGTTCTTCGTAGCAAGTATGTTGCCGATTGGCCTGCTTGATTTGGTTTCATGGAGAGGTTGCAGTGTGGGTTTGTAGTATCTTGGTTTGCTTTGAGTATTTACAAGGAAAAAAAATGAATTAATACAGAGCAGTTGGCGCTGTTCCATTTTTGCTGCTAGTTACTGGGCATCATCATATATTAGTTCATCAAGCATGGCATTTCATGATTGAATGGTTAAAGAGACCTGCTTGATGGATAATTAATTAGGGTGAGTATCTCATGTGCAATTCAATATCTAAAGAAGAAGTCTGGCCAAGTTCGAGTTCCGGTGTGCAAGCAAGCATTGCACACTGCACATTGACCATGCCGGGAGAATGGACATGGTTTGCGAGTCCCATTGGATTGGATTTCAAACGTTCCTTTCCATGCGGACTAGTGCACCATTTCTGACTATGTTCCTCAACTCCCCCACCCCGGGCGTGTCCTTTATATATTAACATATCAAGATTCATCTCAACATAGTTGTTAAAATTGTAACGCCTCCTGCTTCACAGAATGTCAAGCCTCGAGGAGCCACTTGGTCTTGGGGACCTGCCAAAGTTGAGTATTAACAGACTTGAAAGGTTCTCTCCAAGTGCCTGCAGAGCAAGTGTTGATGACAGCAACACCAACAAGTAAGTTCTAGTGTTCTACTGTTGCAAACTTTACCGTGCTACATTTCTTCCTTTCCTAGTTGTTGCTTTGTCGGTATTTTTACTTTGACGCGGAATGTTTTTCCAGTATTTCCAGAGGTTTAAGCAAATCATGTACATTTCCACCTTTGCAACACTTCTATTTTTCTTCAGGAACTTGTTAGTTTACTTTAGTGACAGTAGAATTTTATTACTGAAGTATGCCCTGAAACTCGTATGATATGACCATGTGAACTTACTTTCAGTTACAAGCATCGCAATGGTGGCAACAATCAGACGATCTTTCACAGCAGTGCTCATTCATGGCATATGCAAGGCCAATATACTGATTCATCCTGCAATGGGGTGGATATGGAGTTCAGAGCTCTTCCACGGAAGGTAGTTTGATCATGTGTAACTGAAATGGCTCATGGGTGATTGGGTGTATTCAATTTCATTTCCTTGTTATAGGTTTCATCAGACCACCTCAAATAGAAGGAATGAACTCACATGTAGCATTATGACTGTGGCAATGCAACATGTCAGTCTTCTCTATTTACCTTTATAACTAAATAAGTGAAAATGGCCGCTGATGAAGTATAGTGATCGTAATGTATTACCACAAGTTACTCCTTTTCTCAATTGATGATTAACTGGTTTTCAGGTTTTATGGGACCTTCCAAGGTTTGTGAAGATAGTTGAAGTTGGACCACGGGACGGTCTGCAAAATGAGAAGAATACTGTACCCACATCTGTAAAGATTGAACTGATACACAAATTGGTGGCTTCTGGTCTATCAGTAGTTGAAGCCACAAGTTTTGTGTCCCCAAAATGGGTGCCACAGGTAATTACTTAGATTAGGTGAAGGCGTGTACTAGTATCATACATTAATTTAAATCACAGACATTTGAGAGATTGTCACGATAGCTCTTGATTTGTTTTTTGTCAGTATTTACTCAGATTAGGTGAAGAAACGAACCGCCTTTTCTAAGAATTTAGCATGTCATGCTGCATGAGAAACTCATGCATATCTGGTAGCACTTAATTTCTCATCAGAAGTTGTTACTGATAATTCCATCTAACTTCTTTCACTATCAATTTTTTGTATGACATTAGTTTGTAAAACTTGTACCGCAAAATTTATTACATAACAAAAAATGTTAAAATTGGGACATTAGCTTGTAAAACTTGTATTGCAAAATTCATTGCAGAACAAAAACACGATAAAATTGGTAGCAGTTCAAGTTCAAATAGCTAACCTTTATCACTCAATTTGGAGTTGCAGCTAGCAGATGCAAAGGATGTGGTTGAAGGGATTAAGCATGTGCCAGATGTGCGGTTTCCAGTGTTAACTCCTAACCTCAGAGTATGTCTGGTTCTGTTCTATTATTGGGAGACTCTACAATATACTAGCACCATAGCACCAATAGACTATCTATACGTATCGTTTTTTGAAGACTTTTGATCTATTGTGATGAATCAACCTTATCTCCACTTATCCAGGGATTTGAGGCTGCTGTTGCAGCTGGTGCAAAAGAAGTTGCAGTTTTCGCATCTGCCTCTGAATCCTTTTCTAAGTCAAACCTTAATTGTACCATCAAGGAAAGCCTTGTTCGGTACCATGATGTTGTAACTTCTGCCAAGAAACATGGAATACGAATCCGTGGGTAAGTCACATAAGCTTGATGATCTATCGAGCCTGAAAGTTAAAATGAACAGACAGCAATCTGATCTGAGAATTTGCAAAATTTGATTGTCATAGGTATGTTTCATGTGTGGTTGGTTGCCCTGTTGAAGGCACAATTCATCCATCAAAGGTAGCATATGTAGCTAAGGAGCTTTATGACATGGGTTGCTCGGAGATCTCACTCGGAGACACGATTGGTGTTGGTACACCAGGTATTGATTTTGTTGCCTTTACTGCTTTCAGCATGTCATTTCCTGGTTTATATATTTTTGCGCATTTAAAACTACTTTCAAAAGCGATGATACGTTTTTTTGAAAGCATTGCAGTCCTAATCCATAAAACATGCCGACACATTACTTGCTAATCATGTGATTTCAATTGTTCGAACTTTTCTACATGATAGTATGAGCCACTTCTCATTGGGAATTTCCTGCTCCTTGTTATCTTATTTGTTTCAGGTAGCGTACTTGCTATGCTTGAAGCTGTAATGTCTTTTGTTCCAGTGGACAAGATCGCCGTCCATTTCCATGACACATACGGCCAAGCCCTTGCCAACATACTGGTCTCTCTCCAAGTAAGCAACCACACTTCACATCCTGCCAATGCCAATGAACAAACCATCTTACTGAAAAACAGACACAGAACAACCAGAAATGCTCTGTTGGTCTAACATTTCCTTTTGTATTACCAGCTGGGGATCAACATAGTGGACTCATCAGTGTCAGGACTGGGAGGCTGCCCATATGCAAAGGGCGCCACCGGCAATGTCGCGACGGAGGACGTTGTGTACATGCTCCATGGACTGGGGATAGAGACCAATGTTGACCTCAACAAGCTCATGGATGCTGGAGATTACATCTCCAAGCATCTGGGAAGGCAGTCAGGCTCCAAGACCACCACTGCTCTCCGCAAGCTAACCACTTAAGTCCCTGATGATCATAATAGGGATTCAGAAAAGAAGTCCGAAGATACATCGGTTGGCGTCAGTTTAATGTTTTTACACAAGTCATATGTGATTGTAACCTGTAAACCGTCTCAATTTAGTCCCAATATGGGTGAAAGTAAACAGAAACCATATATGTATAGACACATTTGTGTTTAAGTTCTTGGATTGAATAATCAATGCCCTTCATACAAAAATCGTTCTTTAGGATGAGTATATGTTTCCTAGCATAAGTATCACTCTCGGGTATAATAAGGTCTTGGTTCCTTTTTTGACATCCTGGTCTAAGGCTTAATATAATTAATAGAATACTCATATCAACAAGTTGCAACTTTTTTCCGGAAGCCAATCTTCAAAGAACTATGAGAGTCTAAGGTTAAGCGTGCTTGGCCTGAAGCAATTTAGGGATGGGTAACCGATCGGGAAATTCTTCCCAAGTGTGCACGAGTGAGGACAAAGTGTGTGCTTGGCCGGGAATTTCTTCCCGAGTGTGCACGAGTGAGGACAAAGTGTGTGCTTGGCCTGAAGCAATTTAGGGATGGGTGACCGATCGGGAAATTCTTCCCAAGTGTGCACGAGTGAGGACAAAGTGTGTGCTTGGCCGAGAATTTCTTCCCGAGTGTGCACGAGTGTGGACAAAGTGTGTGCTTGGCCTGGAGCAATTTAGGGATGGGTGACCGATCGGGAAATTCTTCCCGAGTTTTCACGGGCGCGTGTGTCGCAGTTGCGCAAGCATGTGTGGGCATGTGTTGGTCTGTGAGGGCAGTTTATGACCTATGAAAGCTGCCAGATGTAAGCGGGCCTGGTCTAGGAGAAGTTGAGACTTGAAAGAATCATGAAACCAATCTCTGGTAGCTCACCACTACATTCTGGGAGAAAAACATTAAATCGTAACAGCGGCAGGGCATGTTGCACAAGTGGGTTGCGGATGCAAAGCTTCAGAATTTCCTTCGGATGCAACCAGTAATGAAACGCTCATCCTATTACATGGTGATTCCAATTTGCGAGAATAACCCACCTTCCCTGGTGCTCGCGCCCTTTATACATGCGCAGCCTTGTTTTTGATATTTACTATGCCGATTTAACCTCGAGAGCTTCACTTAGTCCATCTCCATGGCTAATCCAGTGGGATCTTCGAAGTCTTTGAGAATATCCATGCATTGCTTCAAAAATGCCTTTGCTTGCTCGCTTTTTTCCGACTCACAAAGTTCAGCAAGTTCGCCTGAGAACTTGGGCCCTTTTCTGTCAACCAATGGAAAGTCTCTATACAATTTGCTCAACTCAAGGAGACACTCGGAAGCAGCGGTGTGAACCTGAGAAGAAGTTAGTCATGAGGGGGCAATTCAAACTCAGATTGCATATCCAGAAACTGCTGGTTTGTGCAATATACAGTAGTCTAATATACTCTAGCATAGTATGTAACAATTATATTTTACATAAATCTTGGATAGCTCGTCCTTTCAAGATATAAATTATATGTTACAGTCAGTGCAAGAAACCTTGTAACTGTTTGTTCTAAAATCAGTGAAGCCAAAAACAAGCATATGAACTGTTACATAAAGAAGCAAAGCAGTAATCTGTAAACCATGTGCACCAGGGTTCATCAAACCACCAGACTAGCCACCTTTTTTTTTTCTAAAGACAAGTTCTTATTTTTCCCTGAATATTTGATGAATAATTTTGTATCATCTCTAAATAATCTATAAAAAAACTGGTGCCAAATGGTGTTATGCAATCATCAAATTTAGTATAACACCCACAACAGCTCCGTCCAGTGCAATTTCAGTTCACATGCTCCCATTGCCATAAAACATACAAGTAGTAAACTACAATATGTTTATTCATTAGAAGGAAGACAACAAATTATCTTATGGTGAAACTTTAAAAGTGCTATATGAGATTGTAATAAATATGAGCAAACACAATATAATATGAATTGGTGAGGGCTAGATATACTGATGATTACCTGAGCAATCTTAACTAAGCGTATGACATCCACAACTTTTGGTGCTGTTGAATGAAATAACTGAACGGTCAAATTAAAAGAAATTTGTCAGGAAAATGAAGAAACCAAATACTGAACTAAAGAGTACAGTTGTGTAGGACTAAACAACTATGTGATGTACCTCCTCAACCAAGTAAGTTGTTTCCTCAGGCCAAGTGTTATTACCATCTGAATTCTGGAATTTATAGCACAACTCTTTGATACACAAGAACGATGACAACTTAACTGCACATAGAAATCCATAAAAAAAGCATCAATGATAGTGGTGATGTATCAAATAAGTGAGATTCAAAAACAGTTGCATAGAATTATAATAGATCTTGCATACAAGATACATACTCTGCCAACTCTCCTCGGGGGATAGAGAATTTAAAATAATTTCCAGGATATTCTTCCTTTGGTTGATAATATCTTGCAGGAAAGCAACAGTGATTGAAGATGCTACACAGTTGAGCACCTTATCAAGAGAAACAGAAACACCTTCAGTTTCATCTTGCTCTGCAGAAGACAGTAATACATAAAAAATAAAGGAGGATAAGTGGCTTTTGAAGTCATGCACGTATGCTGCATTAAGGGCAACAATGTATAGTTCTAAAGTTGTCTTGTTAAGCCGATCCCATCAAGGTTTTCAAACATTGTGTTGTGATGGCAACTATCAGTACTATATCATATTTATGTGATAAAGAATGAGATAATAAAATAGAAGTTCTAGTATTCATTTACAAGATGTTTCATCCAGCATTGACATTAGTTGAATGCAGTGAGGGGCTGGAATTAATGACTGACCAGCACTAGAGGATGCAGTGAGTGAAGATGAGTTCCTTGTTTTACAAATGACAGATCGATTAGAAACCTCATACAGCATAGGAAAAACAATATTGAAGAATCCTGGATCTTTGAATGCTGTAATCACCTGAAAAGTGGTAAAGAAAGAAAAAGAAAACTAAGTAAATTCTAATATATAGAAAATGTCAAAATGCCATCCCAACACAACACCTAAACCCGATGAATGTCTTTTGTGAAAATATAACACTGACAATCTAGATTGCTCCCCATAATATTTTGAGAAGAGAGCTGTTTGCAATATTTCCGGAAAGATCTTCAAACTAAATACCCACTCCCTCCGTTTCATATTATAAGTTGTTTTGACTTTTTTCCTATTCAAACTTTATTAAGTTTGCCCAAATTTATAGAAAAATTTAGCAACATCTAAAACACCAAATCAGTTTCATTAAATCTAACATTGAATATATTTTGGTCATATGTTTGTTTTGTGGTGAAAATGCTAATATTGTTTTTCTATAAACTTGGTCTAACTTAAATAAATTTGACTAGGAAAAAAGTCAAAACGACTTATAATATGAAACGGAGGGAGTATTAAGCATGAAAGTAATTTTCTCATCAATTTTGTTGCATCTAAGATCATAAACCTTTTGAGCACTAGGTTAAGAACACAGCTATCTAACAGCTAAAAATCCTTTTATCAAAGAAAAGTCTGGTCCACAAACAGTAAAATGCTTTAGAGTATCCACTAGCCACAAATTTCAGTTTCACATAGAGATCAGGGTAGAGAAGAGAGATACTTACTTGCTGCAAACACGAGAAAGCTGCTTCACGGTACAATTTTGACTTCCTACTGCATGCAGCACAAACAGCATTTAGAATAACACTAGGCATGCCAGAGTCTTCTGCACTCATAGCAGTATGGCAGCTCGAACAAAGTGCAGCGAGTGCATCCAGAATAGCATCTTTTCCCTGTGGTAATTCATGGCGAAAAAAATGAATTATGAACCTAGTCATGGATAATGTTTCTTGAAAATCTCTAAGCATTCCATCCTATTTTATTCCATGAATAAAAGGAAAGATTCACTGATATGCCACAGATAGAAAAATCATAGTACTACTTACCTCCCAAAATCGACCAGGTAGTTCTTTCAAAAGTGATTCAAGAATATTATTGTGGTGCACAGACAGGGATTCTCCTAGAGCATCACATAGTTTTTTTATAGCCTTGGCTGACTGCAAGTAGCACACAGTATCGTAAGTGTATTCCAAGCTATGATACTTTTATGTGTATAGACAGTAAAATAATGAAATAGAGGCTTCACCTTTCTCTTCCCAGCCCATGATGACGAGGACATGGAATCACACAAAAGAGAGATAATTTCTGGTAAGTATAACTGTAGGGTTACTCTTTCGCTACTAGGAATATCCTCCCAAAGTTCTCCATACAATGCACCGATGTCTTTGTCATCATCAAATCTGAAAATAAGTTTTGTTATTGCAGAGTACAGTTCAAAGAACATGTGCATTTCAAGTTTCTGTGATAGACTGATAGTGAACTTCAAAACACATTAATATCTGTAATACCATTAGCAATGGTAGAGAAGATAAAAGGCTAAGATAAGACTACATGCGTTCACATACCTTGAAGCAAAAATTACTGGGAGAACAACTGCATTGTATCCACTAAGAATATCTGCTGCATTGCTTAAATAAGATTTAATAAGAATTGCAGCAGACAACTGAGCATTTTTTTCACCTAAATGCAGAGAAGTGGTATCTTCAATAAGTTTCTGAGCCTGAGAAGGGCTGGCA
This sequence comes from Oryza sativa Japonica Group, assembly GCF_034140825.1. Taxonomy (NCBI): domain Eukaryota; kingdom Viridiplantae; phylum Streptophyta; class Magnoliopsida; order Poales; family Poaceae; genus Oryza; species Oryza sativa. The sequence goes on from NC_089046.1 coordinate 1,704,065, forward strand.
TATTTTAAGACTGCAGCACAAGATGATGCAAAGGCCCTTTTAGCTGCAGAACTCTTTTCCTCCAGAACAGCACTATACAGTAACCTCAGCAATGTTGCCGCATATGGCTTGATTTCAACCATGACCTTCTGTACTAACAAGGTGATGAAGCTAGCAACACCAACCCTGAAATAAGACAAACATAAAATGAATGACAATAAGATTGAAGTACATGAAAAGCAACAATTTATTATTTCAATTATACTACAAGGTTCATAGTAGCATCAAAACTAACCTTGTATTAAGACCAACAGCAGATTTAACCATTTGAGCCAGACGAGGAACTAAAAGATCCAGTGATTCTTTGTCAAAAACTTTTAAACAGATATCAAGGGTTTCCCACATCGGAGAATCTTTAGCCACAGCTATACGCAAGCTCTCAAGCTTTTCAGTTTGGATGCCAGCATTTCCTGCATGCATCTTTGGTCCAAATTCAGAAATGAGTGAAGTATAGAAACTGTTAATTGTCTTGGAAAATCACTACCCATCCGTGCTTAACAAAAACCAAGAAAAGTAGCATACCTCAACATAGTTCAATCTTTGATCCTCCAGACTTGATAAGCATTCGAGCATACAGCTGACAAGTTCTGACAGATGTGGCTTAAGTGCAGGGCCAGCCCCCTGTGAACATCGGGCAGTTAGTTCATGTAATTCAATTCATGACAGCAGCATACATAAAGAAAATTACAGTGGAGCAAAAAATTGCCACTAAAATGTTAATGCAGATAACTTTTTTTGAATTTGACAATGAGTATACCTTAGCAAGCTTCATAACCAAACTTATAGATGCCTTTTGAACACTTGAAACTTTACTGAGTATGCCTTCAGAAAGCAAGTATGGCAGTACAATGTTCATTGTTTCATTTGCATCAGATGAAGTAGTAAGTGACACATCACAGAGCCTAACTGTCAACAAGCTTACAGCTCGGCACAAACTGTCACCAGCATTTCGCACAGTTTCCTTAATATCATCCATTGCTCGGAAGGTGGTAATCCATATTTTTCTCAAATGCTTAGAAACCTTAACAAAGGGAAAGATAAGCAATATTTTATTCTCAAAATAAATCCAAAACCAGTTATTCATAGCTTATGCAAAACAACATAGTTACATAAATTTTTTTTTAAAAAAATCAAAATTAGCAAAACAAATTAACTACCTGACCATATCTTCGACCTTGAATAATGTCTGCAAGTGCAAGACATGAAGCTTCACGTGAACGCCAAAGCCTCGATCCAGATTGAACCAATAAATCTTCTACTATTAGATCATAATGTTCATCTATTGTTTTTTTTGGATCTGCAACAATTAATTTCCATATGTGTGCCATAGAATCCTAGAATGAAATACAAAGTGTCAGTTAGCTAGGAAGAACCATTTTTGAAATAGTTAAGTGATCAAAATCAGATAATCTGAGCTGTCTGATGCACTGTAGTACTTCCTGACTGCCTTGGATTCTATATGAACAAGAAGACCGCATTATACTTTTATATCTATACACTATTGGAAAAAACAAACCAATAATTCTCTAGGTAAGATTACAAACATGCATACGACCTCAGCTGTGGAGTTGCTGAAATTTTGCAGGCCATAGCTAACAAGATTCATACTCACTTTGGTGCAATGAAGGATCATAAGGTTATAGCATACAAACACTTTAAGAACTTAAACCAAACACAAAAATCAGAAAACAAAACACGGCATATGTGATAATGGAAGTGTATAGTTCAATACCTGGATGTTCTTATCAGGATCATATTGGTAACGGACAAGCCTGGGAATTAAGGTATGCAGATGAGGCTGAAGTGCCTCACCAGCTTGCTTGGCTATCTTGGAAAACCCAAAAGCAGCACCCCTCTTGGAATTGATAGCAGCCTGATAGTTAGCTAGATCCATAAACTTGTATATTAAGTCAGGTTGGCCCATCTCGTTGGCAAGGCTACAAAGTTCCTTGTATGTGCTAAGCTTTCCTCCAGTAGGATTATTGCCAATAGTTCCTTCTTGAAAAACCTCTGAATCCTCCATCAGCTAATGCAGACAGAGAAAACATTAATCATTTTACAGTTTTTTTTTTGGGTACGGGTTCGGGGGTATTCCAGGTTCTCTCAAAATGGAAACTGGAAACATAGTGTGCACCTTGATGGCCCTTTTCTTTTTTGCTGCGCCAGACAGTGTATTCACGAGAGCATGAACCAGCTGCTCCTTCATAGATGCATCACCAAGCTCATATACAATACTCATGCCTTGGGATGCCAGATCTTGTGTAAGATCATTCTGATCACCAAGAAGGTGGGTAAGGGCTTCCTATAAAAGGAATGAACTTCAAAAGGTAAGCAGAAACCTAGAGCAAACTGTTATACGCTGGAATGAACATAATGATACAAGATAGAAGACATTTAGAAGAGAAACATATAATGACAGCAAAAGACAAAGTTTGAATATGAGAATAGCTCAACATTAAAGGACACTCTTTCACCCCAAGACAGGGACCCCACTAACTGAAAACACTACACTACATCAGTATATGCATGCACAATTTGTAGAATCAAATACTCAAAGTTTCTGGTTTTCTTCAACTGAAATGCGTAAACACCATTGAGGATAAAACCTAAAAAGAAGTGCACTTGGACATGGATCAAGTCTAAACATAGGTGATTGTATCAGTACTGAAATTAATATTTTTCAGTGACAGCTTGACAGCTGAAACCTCTGAGGAACTCTGAATTATACTATAAGCAAGCACATGTTTTAGATGAAAGGTACACAATTATTAACAGTTGTTGGCTTCTGTGCCCTGTCCAGCATACTGGCATTGTTTTAATTTTAGGACAGATTAATAATTCACACAACCTATGGTGTATCAATTCTAATGTAAACTTTGGAGTGCACCACTCTTGTTTGTCCTAAGATATAGTACTTCTACAATGATAAATATATGTTATTATTGATTGGCAGACCTGAATTTGTGGAAGTAGTTCAAGGATCTTTGGATGCTGACCACAGTACATTGTAAGTGAGACCAACCAGACAGTACCTGCGCACCTTTCCTCTTTTCTACTGCTATAAATTAGTGTATCAAATAACCGTTTTATAATTTCTTCTCGAGCCATTGCGTGTGCTTCTTCACAATCACTTCCTTTATTAGAGTTACTCGAGACAAGTAGGGGTGCATCACCAGTAAGATAGTTTGTGGCCTGGGAAAGGGAGACAAAGTTCGTTTCTAGTATTACATCTGTGGTCACAGGAACTTCCCCCCATATAAAAGATAGGGCCTCCCCGGCTGCAAAAAGAACATCTTCCACCTGAATAATGATATTTAGGAATAGAATATTGTCAAATATAGAATATTTTCAACCACAAATTTTGAATTTATCAAAAGAACTACCTTAGAGCGTGAAAGACTAAAAATTAAGTCCAATGCATTATTCAGGTGTGCAAATGACAACTCGTTCCAAGATAGGTGTCCCAGCGATATCAAAATCTTTTGTTTAGCTTTAGTATCATTTTCTGAAAGCAGCTTAGCCAGCTTCTCATTCAGGATTGTTAAAAGTGCAGCTGCAAGTCAAACGAAATTAGCTTAAACAAATACATAGTAGAGGAAGCTGGTGAGTAGCACAGTTCACGTCTATCAGAAGTGCGAGGAAACACATTTTACCTTGAGAGGAATTTCGATTAATAGAAGGCAATAAACAACGGAGACCAATATGACCAAGAGCTTCCATCGCAGTGGATGCCAATGCTGAACCCTCAGACTCGACAACTTTTACAAGAACATCAATTGATTTCTGCACTATTTCTTCAGTTATCTGTACATATTCATAAAAAATAACAGCACAGTAGCCCTCAGTTGCATTCATTACATATATTTTTACAGTGCAAAGGATTATCGAAGACTGATGAAAAAGCACCATTCTTGCCACCATCTAAACACGAGGAAGGACACAACAAAATAGGTAATGCGTTGGTTTACTGAGCTATGGACTTATTTTGCCAGCATGGTAGATCGCCTTTGTCAGTTCATCTCTAGTTAGGAATGCAAGCCAAACTTAACCCAGTGGATTAGAATTCTTAACTGCCTAGCTACAGACTCCCTTGTGCCTTCTTCCCTGGGGCACCCCAGCCACTTTGGCACATTAACCGCCCAAGAAACCAGCACGGGAATACCCTAAAATTAACTAAAGATTTATATTAGGAAAAAAACAGAGAGAGAATAAAAATAAAAATCAACATAGTTTCTTGTGTTGTCCTATAGTTTTGTGAACAACTGAACATTGTATGGCATAGGTAAATTATAATGTAATTCATCCCTTTCTTTCTTCGAATCCCCAATCTCAAAACACATTTAACTTATGGAAAGAGAAGTACTACTCTCATTCTTTCCCTGCCTGCAATTCTGTCCCTCACATGACACTCCAAACAAGAACCGTCTTACACTAGTCCATTTCGCTATCATATTCTTAGTACTAGAGAATAACAAAAAGGATTCTCATGGATGGTATTACTAATGGGATGTCCATCAAGTCGTTCTGATATAACACCATTAAATTATATTCAAGATAGGTTTAACGGTGTCAAGTGAACAGCGAATGCACTAAACTTTCATGTAAAGCACATGTAGCAAAGAAATGACATAAACAAACTGCAAAAAAAATAGTATCATGAAAGAAGCATAAACTTACATAAGATTCTTTTAAACAACCAGCAGTTATATACCCAATTGCACATAACAATCCATGGTAATTTTCGAATCTGGTGCAATTCATCAAATATCCACGTGAATTAGAAGTAGCATAACAGTACAGAGAAAATGGATTTGTGTTTTAAATTTCTCTTCCATACCTTGATGGGCGATTTTGATCAAATGTTGAAGTGAGCTCAGAGAGAAGATCCAGTGCAGCAGTGCTTGAAAGGGCTGAAGAAGTAATACCAAGCAGACGTGAAGTTGCTTCACGAGCATCAGCATCAACATGGCCCAGTAAAGTTCTTAGCCAAAGTAAACGGTTCACATAGCGCGATGACACCAACTAAAATTAAAAAAGGAAAAGTTTAAACATGTGAAGAAAGCATAGTTTGCTTTAACAAATAATATAGGACAGAAACCTTTGGTTGACGAGAGGAAATATCGACCAATGACTTCAAGGCCAATGCATGAAGTTCACTAGATCCTTCATATGACATGGCATGTTCTAAAATGATACACAATTTTGATACTGGACAATTAGATAGATCTTCTTGAAGAAAATCCGAGCCATCACTTTTCTGAAAGCACTTCATTAGAAACTTTATCATTGCAAGAAATGTTTTTGTTGGGAAAAGCAATTTTCCGTTCCTCTGCTCATCACAGTGTAGCAACTGAGGCTGTTGGCTGTATACATAATTTACCATGTCTGCAATATCAGGATAGTTGGAATCAGTTGCTATTGCAGATGACTCCCTTTCATCATTTAACAGATTCAGACCAGTTAAAGCCATTTCCCTGATGACAAACATAATCATATAATTATATTTTTTAAAAAAAATAAATAGAAACCAAAGGAAACAAGATGTCAACAACTCGGCAAGATCTTTTCTAACAAACCTTATGTCCAGTTTTACATCTGAAGCACCAAGCATGCAAATGTATCGGCTTGGGCAGTGCTTCATATCGTATAGTGTTGTTGCCCATCTTACAGCAGAAAATCGGACCTCACTTTGCTCCTTGAAGAAAAAATAGGATAAAAAATGTAAAATCACAAAAGTATGCAAAATCTAAATGACTAAAAGTACTTGCATTCCTCGAACAGTAGGGTTCAACTTTCAACTATCACAAAAGTAAGAAGATATAGTTGTATTCCAATAGAACTTCTCATCAGGCCAATCAACAACATATAAACAATAAAATATTCCATCTTTTCAAACTATTGCTTTCACGTATATCTAGATGAGTCTGAGAAAAATAATAGAAGTAACACCCACAAATTCAACTGTAGATAGGAAAATTTTGATGCAGCTGTGGGCTCTTGAGTATTTAAGAATCTACAATGACAAGAATGGGAACTTACCATTTGAGAATTTTCCAAGAGAAGTGCCTCAAGATCCTTCAATATTACAACCGAAGCACCCTGGTAAGAAAAAAGGAAATCACAAATATATTTCCAGAAAAAGTGGAGTAACATAACAGCATATGAATGACACTGACTGAAGACATGATGCAGTAACAGGACAAAGCAATAAATATTACAAGTCACAAGTATGTAAAACCCAAAAATGTCAACACTCAACAGAACATTTGCCTTCTTGTATCTTCCCTCTGTGCCGAATACATTCTCTAGTGGCTGCATTTATAGATCAGACAGCAAGAATCCCGAACAATTTAAGAAGAATACCTCAACTAATGATTATCTCCTGATTAAACTTATCTCTTAACCAAACCCAAGGACTTATCTGTCGATCTCTGTTGCAAGCTGAACTGGTAATCTCCTCCAATCCTCCCTCAACTGCTAGACAATCATGGCATGTACCTACTTACCACTACCCCATACCATGCAAAGCCCACCCTCCCTCCCTCAGTTCATGGAACTTGTGAGCACTATATTTCTACTTCTTGCCAAGGCTCTTCCTCAGCACGTATCTGTTACACTCCAGGCGGTACTAACTTTGATGTCAGGAAATGAGTTAGATACACGCTGTTATAATTAGAACGAAGAACACATTCAACGAATAACTATTTCAAGTCACATGTTAAGATTTTCTTTCCGTAAAATAATAGCAAGAATACAAAATTGCAATTTACAAGGCATCTTTTAGCATCTAGCCAAGCCAGAACTTGGAGGTCCATATGCGTGTGTGCGTGAATGGATGGGGGTGGGTTAGTCAGTTTATGTTGGCTGTGAAAGGTGTGAGTGTGACAATGCAGCATACAAAACTTGGTGTATGAAGGCAATTCCAGGTTAACCCAACTGCAGCAAACGAGATCAAAAGCTTCAAAGAATTGCAATGTATGTGGTTTAATCCAGCAAAGTGGATAGATTGTACCATGTTTGGACCATGGGGCGTCACGATCCGTTCATGTGCTTCATCAACAAAACTAATAAGTTTGTTCCGCATCAAGTCATTAGTCAACTACAGCGTAAAAATATCTGACCATTCAAAATAATGAGAAATGTCAAGGACAGAAGTACAGCACCCTAGGGAAATCACTACACCCTCGAAACACATTTCACAACCATCTTTTGCCAACATTTTAACAGGTCAGGACAGCAGTACAGCACCATTTTGGGGGAAATTAGCATATCCTACAAGTAAGTACCTTATATGCTGTAGCAAGGGCAGTAGCTGCCTCCTGAATTGTCAAACGAAGAGATTGCTCCTCTAATCTTAAAGCAGTAAAGAGTCGTATAGCCATGTCAGTTTTGTTGCTGCAATGTTCATAAAAAGTAGAAAAAATCAGTCTCCATAACAGAAATGAATCATGAGGCAAGAAAGCAGAAGAGTAAGAAAAGGGCATACCTGAATAAATTAGGCATGCGAGTGGCAAGCAAACCAATTGCCTGGTATGCAAATATTTTAATATCCCTACTGGAAGAATCTGGACATAAAGGAAATCAATAAATCATTCACTGTTTCTCAACTTATTTGACATGGCAAAATAGGAAGTCAAAGAAGTGTTAAAACCCAAGTAATTCAAAGCAAAGGAATGTGAAGATAAATCACATGCATGCCTAAACAAGTAGAGTCGATGACAAGTGCAAAACCTGCTTCAGTAGTGGAAGAACCATCAAGTGAACGTAATATTCCACTGAGAATGACTGGACCAATTAACTTTAGCTGGTCATTTGCTGCCTAAATCAATAAGGAAACAATGATAATTGATAAAAGTTTGAGACCATGAAACAAGGTTGACAGAAAGGAACAGAACTGCTCCAAGTGAAAAAGCTAAAATTGGAAGAGCACAAGTAAAGAATGCTAGAAGCTAATCAATGTTGGTGAACTGAAAACATACAAAGTGCACCTACATGTTTGAAAACCCAGACAGTGAACTCCATCCCTAACTGCTTCAGCCTTGAAGTAGTCCCGTTTCCTTCAGGCATAGAAACACAGCAGAAACAAATATGAGTTTAGTAACGATACATGGCATGCTGAAGTTGAGTTATTGCCTTGCTGAAACGTCAATTGAGTAGTTTTAGCAATGAATTGAATGCAACATAACAAGAAATATCATAGAATGTGTTCCATATCATAGAAATAGACACTTAAAAAGCAAATGGAGTGCTCATCTTGCATTTCCCTCTTTAAAGGAAGTCATGCATATATGTGTTATGGGCTGCGCAATTGATTTGGGGATAAAGATTATTAGTTTCTATGTTAGATATTTCATGGAAGTAGATGGCTATATCCAAGGTATGATTTTATTTAGTTTCTATCATTTGGGCTCTAGCACCTCTATATAAGGATGTCACTGTTAGCAAGAAAAAATATCAATCCATTTTCCTCAATGTTCTGCATCCCAGTCTATGCCTACTTCTCATCCCAGGGAGCCGCTGCCACCTTGCTATCCTCCTAATGGTGTTTATCCTCCATGAACCCTAGCCCATATCTTTCAACTCTTTCACTTGTTCCAGATATAAATTTCTAGGCCCACCTTTATCTTTTATCATTCTATTGTAATGTATGCTGTACATTATTGTTAATTTGATATTAATAGTTTTTCAGAAGATCATCCTCTGCAGCTCCTACCATTCCATAAAACTCTAAAAGATGCTTAAAAGAAAGATTATTGTACAAAATGACAAACATACCAAATCAGTTTCTATGTACTACTTAAAGATGCGGTTTGGTGATGTAAATAATCAAAACTAGTAAAAGAGTGCATTTGTTAATACACAGCTTATTAAAATTTCATTTTATTGGTCATGACAACAAATAAGAAAACTAAAATAAATACACAAAGTAAAAATATATATAAACAGAATACCATAGATGCAGCCAAAGATGCACTGAAGTGTGTACGGGAATGCGTTTGCTGCAGCAATCGATCGGCAGAAAACACCCATAAGGCGGACTCGCAGTGAACTATGTGCTGGGGCGACTTTCAGCTCTGCAGCTATATTTTCTGCACTTGCAGTACCTGAGGCAAAAGAGAACAGTATCTATCATATACCATGAGAAACCACAAATATTCAGATTTGCACTGATAAAAACAAGAAAGAGATTTTTACAAAACAAAATAAAGAGAAGCATTGTGTACATGTTGGTACAGGAGAGTGCAATGTGCAAATGCTGGCCTGCTAACATACACAAACCTTTACAAAATGTAAGGCTTACTTTGGATGGGAACAAGGATTAAGAAGGGTATGAAAACAAGAGAAGGAGAGGACATGACCTTGTTATCTCAGTTAAAAATACGGAAGAGAACAGTTAGTTAGAACATTAGTTATAATTACAAGGTGAGAGAAGATGGTGTAAAAAGGATCAGTAAATTCTCATGAGTGATATATTTTAAATGAAACTTGTTGGAGGGGTACCCCCAATGACCTACTGCTTCGGGACTAGGCTAGAGGAAATATGTTCATGGAATAGACATGTGCTGTACCAAAAGGACCTTGCTAGAGTTATGAAGATGAGGGGCAACAAAGGTATCCGCACCCATCTTTTGACCATGCAACAATAAAGCTCGAAAAAACTATAAAGCCTTCTATATATATTTTGAAGTGGAGGCAAAGTTATACTAGATAATTTTAATTTTAGCTTTGCCCTTTATGTAAGGAACTGGATTTCAACAATGCATTTTAGTCACCTCAAGGACAGAATAACATATGCCACCCAACAAAAATGACAATACATAAGAACAAAGTGACAGTATTATATTGAAATATAAATTTGCTTGAGTTAGCATGCTACAAAATCCTTAATCCATACCATTGAACAGTGTGAACAGTTTCTTCATAAGGTTGGAATCTTCTAGGTTCACAGCTGAAGCTTTGCGCTTTAATAACTCCTCTCCTCTCTTAGTAACTGACTCTTGACTTCATTGAAACAATGATCCGCATGATTAATGATCCGTACAAACATTTCAGTGGATTGTAAACATAATTCCAAAAAAGTACCTATCCGAAGCAGCAGCTAAATAAAGAGGGTAAACAATCTCTGGTGCCAACTGCATAGCTTCAATGACGTTCAAGATTCCTAGCTGAAGATATCACAAGTGAAATTCAACTGTAAGAAGGTGCAGTTACTATACTCAAGGACTTAAAATGTGCGAATGTATATGCTGACATGATTGCATACACAGGCATAGCATGAATAAATGATACATGCATTTCTGTATTACCTTTCTTGATGTAAGTGTGTCACCTTTTAGTGGCTGCTTTCCAGTAACACGATCTGATTGAGCAACCGAAAGTCCAGCCGGGCATCCAACACTGAAGAATACTAGCAGTCAACTCTCCATAAATCAAAAAAAGTTTCATACTTGTACCTAATTTAGCAAGGAAACCTACCCTTGAGGTGGTGTTTGATACACTACTGTGTGAAAACAGAAGTCAGCGAAGACTAGATCATCATTAGATCCACTTATGGATTGATATTTTGAAGCAACATTGTCACCCACCTTATGTGTGTTACATTCACCAATAGCCTGACAACAAGATTTAAAAAAACAGAGAAAAACTAGCAAGCTTTTTAGGATGCAGATACACCAAAGGAAGAAAAGAAAACTATGAGTAACTTATCAAAAATCATTATAGACTTGACTAAATTCAATGCCATGGGCTGATGATAGAAAAAAGCTGATAATGATCAATTTAGTATGTGCATCAACTTTATGATTTTGACTGGAAGGGTGAGATTTGGTTGTTGCCAGTCCATGTGTAACCTAGTAAACTACATAATTTTGCCGGATCCTTTCCTTGAATTCTTCAATGGAAACCATTTAAACCAATGTACATATTTTTGCTGATCATGTGTAATCGTGTAAACTCTGTGGTGGACAGCAGTCTTAATTAAATTGTGACAAACCTTCACCACAAGTCTCAAGATGATTCCCTGATGCTGCTCTGTAACATTTGATATGTTGATTAAAAGATCAGGTGCTATGCTTCCCTTGTCCTGTTACAGAATGTTAACTTCATGTTGTTGGCTTTGCAGAAAAGGTAAAACAGCCTAGAGAAAATGAGAAACAAACGAAGCAGAATAGGATACCTCACTTAGCAGACGTTCAAATGCCATCTCAATATAAACAATGCAAAAATTCCGGACTATTGTGGAGGAAGTAGATTCAGTATAAATCCTCCATAAATCCAGCATGGGCAGTGAAATCTCAGGCCTGTGCTTCACCCGTTTGTTAATGTGGCTGAGAATTTCCATAACCTAATGGAGTCCAAAAATGGTATTATTTTCCATTACATGCCATTGTCTAATTGACATGGAAATTATGCTATAGAATCATGCAAAGAACTGAAGGAAAACAGGACTGGCACTCTGCTACTCTGAACTGGTTCAGGTTACAGTAACAAATGCAAGTAATTCTTGCAACATAAAGCACAATAGTCTCTCTAATTACGTCGTTTAGAAGATTATGTGTACATGAACAAATCACTAAAACAGTATAATAGGCACTGTTGCTCGAATTTCATCAAATTGAAGCAGGAACATTGTAAACATCACCAACCAAGAGACCAACTAAACCAACCGAAGCAGAATAATGACACCTACACATATGTCTCACATACAAACTTCAATAGATTCAGGACCTGAGGAACGGTATACTTACGAGCTTGCGGACGGATGCGGCGGGGGAGGCGAGCGAGGTGATGGCGTAGGGGAGGACGCGGGCGAGCAGCGGCGCGAGCCGCGCGTCTTCGGCGAGGGCCAGCCGCGTCAGCATCCGGTCCAGCGCCTCCTCCCTCTCCGCGTCGGTCTGCGCCGCCGCCGCCGCGGCGGCCGCCGGCGACGATGTCTCCGCCATCTCTCTCCCGGCGATGTTGGACTCAGCTGCTCAGTCGCCCGTGTTTCCTTCCACCACAAGAAGGTTAGAAGAAGAAAGATGGTCGAGTCGGGTTCGAGTCCAAACCGCTCAAAACGAGAGGGGGATCGTGTCGGGCTCGGGTCCGACCCACACGAGTCGGTACACTCGAGAACGAAACGAAACGAAACCCAACCCAACCAACTCGGCGCGGTCGCTGCTTTCTTCTTTGCCCTCAAGCCTTGCGCCCTGCGCTGCAGCGGCTAAAACCTCCTGATCGCGGCGAAAACCCGCGAAACCCCAACCGCCGCTCGCCATCGCCGCCGTCGCCGCCATGGCCTCCATGGAGCCCTTGAACCGGTGCGGATCCTCCCGCTGTGCTCCCCTCCGTGTATCCATGATGCATTGATGATAGCTGGCATCCGCGGGAGGTGTAATTTTACTGGTTTTGGTTTGGGAATTTTTGGCTGGCATTGCAGGATGGTGAGGATGGTGGCGCGCGCATTCTACGACAACGTCTCGCTGGCCAGAGACCCCAAGTCCGCTCGCGGCGACAACTGTGGGCTTGCCGTCGTTGTCCTCGACGCCCTCACCAGGTGAGACCAAACCTAAATCCTCAACCAAAGTCCTGACCTCGGTGCTGTCACTGATCAATGATCAATGTGCCCTGTTGCATGTGTTTCTGTACATGTTTCATGACCTGTTCTATTGTGTTGGTTTCACTCACCTGATTGATTGATGATGCTAGTTTCTACTCGCTAGTGCCAATGAGGAAACCTCCATGTTGAATACTGCTCCCTCTTGGCCTCTTGTGATTTTAGGCAAGGAGAATTTACAGTGACCGAGATAATTAATGCAGACCTTTTGTGCCTGTGCATTTCAAATTTATGGCATGGTCTAGGATTTATTTTTCAAGGTTAAATTGATTATTTCGTTTCTTGCTGGTTGGCTACAACGTCCCGTTAAGTGCTCAAACAAGCATTTGAAGATTTTTTTTAGAGTGAGTGATGAGCAATTTTGTTATGATCCCTGAGGGACTGTTTTGGAGTAACTGCTACTCATGGTTTGTCGTTTATCAAATCTATGGCAAATAATGGTTAATCAACACTATCACCAACTGGATCAAGTTTGTACACAACATTATGAAACAAATATACTGAGTACTCCTTTATGATTTCTTATGACTCATTATCCATGTGGAACTGCTGAGAGAACATTTTGCCTCCTCATATTGTAGTGTTACTTGGTACTCGTTGATGTCCCACATTTTATTTTTATAATGCTGCTTGCTCAGTTTTGAACGTGCAGTTTTGACTACTAGGCCCTTGCCTCTGTATTCTTTTTTTCTCCTCCTTTAATCCTATCTTTTGCACCCCGGAGTGTACATCTGTCAAGTCTATTGAGTTTTTCCTAGCGTGCATATGCTCGGGCTTGTGTGAGAAGGCGGCTTCCACTCCTCACTCTCTCTTACTATGACTCTTCTTCCTTTATTTAATGCATGAGGCAGAGCCCTTGCCTTTTCGTAAATAAGAAAACTTTGATTACTAGAGATGGAAATCAGCAATTGGAGAAGCTGCTTCAATTGTCCAATTATGATCACAAAGAATTTAGTCTTAAATCTATTATCTTCCCCCTCTCTCTCTCTAAAACATTTTTTTCTCTCGTTTCAATATTCATCTTTTTTCGTGTTAACTAATTATATGTAGTGTCAATGCACAAATTGTGATACCCTTCTTTTTTACCGCAGGCGGCGCCAGTGGGTCCGAGAGGAAGATTTGGCTAAAGCATTAAAGATTTCCTCTAAGCAACTGCGCCGCATTCTCCAGTTTTTTGAAGAAGAGAAGCTAGTGAGAAGATGTCATCGGAAGGAGATTAGAATTTCTGAGAGAGAGTTGTTCTCATTTTTGTATAGCACTTTTTTTTTTAATTTTAGCATGGAATCGCCATCTACTCCACTTAAAACAGAAGTTGTTAATTAGGTTATTAGTAGTTTCTGAAAGCAAGACCTGATAGGAGAGTGAGAATCAACGATTGTCACCTCGGCACTGTACTACTGTAGGATATGCCACCCACTCCCAATGAGTAGTGAATCACCACTGTTAAAGAGCGCATCTCTAGCATTTGTCACGTTGGGGTCTTTTTGCAAAATGTTTACATTTCTATTTTCTCTCTGCCCGTTTTGCCCTCAGCCATTTTCCACTTATCCTAAAAAGTAAAAAAAATGCTGACCACTTTCCAACTGAGTCAAGATGTCAAGATATTCTACAATTTATCCACATTTATATGCAGTGGCGTTATTATTTTATTTCTTTAGACTATAGAATGAGTGCCTGAAATATGTTTTTGAGCACCTACTTCACATAAGCTTGTACATGGTTAATGGAAATACATGGGAAATGAATTAGTTGCATAACTATATCGGTGCATTAATGACTTGTATAATCTTACATGGACAAAGCAGAAAAGTTCAGCAGAACTTAGGTAAGACTTCAATAAATGAAACTTTATGTCATGTATATTTCATCTGTGTTCTGATACTGCTGAGGCATAAACATGTGTGTGCTACGCTCTCTTGTATAGCCCATATTAAACAGTTTCCTGGAATATGCATATTTCATTAAATCTGACTATCTATTTGTGCCCGTGGAATTTTTGTTGTTTTTTGTGATGGTTGTTGTATAGGTCTCTTTAGACACCATTTGCGCCACACACTCATGTATAGCCATTTTCTTACATATATGAAGGCGGCTCTGTTTTCCTATGTACTAAAAAATTAGCCTTCTATTTACACTATTTTGCTTGGTACACTGGATCACTTCGAGTGTGCAGTACTGCTAAATAAGGAGTAACTTTAGGTTCACTTTATGAACGTAAGCATCCAAAGAGCTTAAGACAATCAACATTCACAGGATCATTAGTGACAGCACGAGGTGACCTGAACATTGCTTGAACTCTTTTGTTTTCTGGGTGGTGTGGTTGGAGGTGCAATCAATATGAACGTCCAGTCATTAGTCATCTTTGTTTGTTAATCTGATTGTCAGTTTTTTTTTTGCCCCTTCTCACCTTGTGTTGTGTTATGTCATAGCAGTCACCAAAAGGAGTAAACATATCTAACAATGTCTCTGGCACCGCTGGTGATGTGCATCCTTTTACTAAAGGAGGAGAGAAAGCAAAGATGCACACACATTCCTACTGTTGTTTGGACTATGCTCAGGTTACTCATTGATTGAACATTTAATTTTCAATGCAATTGCTTCTCTCCTCTTATTCTCTTCTTAATGAAATGACACGCAATTCTCTTGCTTGTTTGAGGAAAAGAATTACTTCTCTAATGAAAGAGAAACTTGCCCGGCGAAAAAATGAAAGAGAAACTTGTTAGCTGAAATTTTTCGCATACACAAGATATTTGGCCGCTCACATTTATCCACAAAGCACATGAGTGGGACATGTAGCGCTATATCTATTTCTTATGTTTTTACGTGTGGCAGAGCTCAATGAGATTTGATATAGACTCTGTGCATGGAAACTTATTTTAACATTGTAAAACTGCATGGGCCAAAAATCACACAAGCGGACCTTCTCATATAATCTTCAATTGAACATTGCAGTTTTTCTGCATGCATGGTGGTTGTTTTGATTAAATTGATCTCTCTTCCATAGGTTGGCAAATCTAAGTCACTTGGCTTTATTAGAATTATTAGGACAGAATCCTACTGAAAATTTGTTGAACAGAAAGTGAGACAAATCTCTCTCACCACAGCGTTAGCGATAACATTACCCATCTTTAGTCATAGAATAAAATCTGCTTGTACCTTACCCATCCCATGATCCAAAAATGTCTTTTGATCTGGTCATAATCTGATATAGATTTTAATGTGCATATTTTTCTGAAATACAGGTATATGATGTTGTAAGACATAGGATACACCGCATGAGGAAAAAATTAAAAGATGAGTTAGATGACAGAGATACAGTTCAGCATTATGTATGTCCTAACTGTAAAAGAAGGTACTAAGTATACTTCTGATTATTCTGGATATATAGTACCATTAAAAAAAATGAAGCTTACATTATTGTCTCTGTTGAACTGTAGGTGACGGAGCGTGGGGCTCCTCACCGGGAGACCGCGCAGGCCCCCCTTTGCCGGTTCGGCCGGGGGCCCTGGGTGAGATTCTAAGCTCTCGGTGTGTGGAAGGTTCGCGAGAATGGAAACACACAAGACACGGGCGATGTATACAGGTTCGGGCCGCTGAGAAGCGTAATACCCTACTCCTGTGTTTTGGTGAATCTATGTACGAAGAAGCTACAAAAGAGCTGGAGAACCAGAGAGCTCTTACTCTCTCCCTCTCTAATCGTTCTGGATCCCCCCAAAAAATCAATCCCCCTTCTAAGTGGGCAAGGTCCTCCTTTTATACCTCAAGGGGATACCACATGCACCATCTCTCTCTTTTTTGTGGGGACTTATCCTATCTTTTCTTAAACAGACGGAGACTTGTATGGTTGCCGTCCGAATGACCTTCTGATGGGACGGCCCATACCTACCTCCACTTCCGCCGGAAGCAGGCGCGACGTGGGAACATAGCTGTTTGCCGACGACATGACCAGTGTCAGACCGGTCACAAATCGGTCATTCTTGTCCACCACGCGTCAGTTTAGCAATCTGCATGTCCACCCTTCTTCATACAATTTCTTGCTTGTAATGGTTGGGATGAAGCCTGGCATATACCTGACCAGGACCAACGTGCCATCTCCAGGAGCTAGCACGCTGGCTCCGGCTAGGGACGAGTGCCTAGAGACTCTCATCCTGACGGGACGGGGCGAGGCGTGTGTCAGATCGCCTGTTGCCACCTAACCCGCAATCTGACCGGTCTGTGACCAGTCACAGACCGGATAAACGAGCGCGCTGTACTGCATTACGTGCGGCGTGACGTGCTCACCCAAACCGCAATAAATGCGGTTAGGTGAGCCCCGCTGCGCTCACCTAACCCATACACGCGGCGCAAAACCCACAAGGGGTCGGGGCGCCTTG